>NC_136967.1:50547173-50652173 GCF_032717465.1 Coenobita brevimanus | reverse complement strand
AGCTTTCTCCAAGTCCATGAAGGCAGCATACACTTTCCTTCCCTTCTCTAGATACTTCTCCACTAAACATCTTAGAACAAATATCTGATCTACACACCCTTTTCCCTTCCTAAATCCCCCTTGTTCTTCTCCAACTAGCTCCTCTGTCATATGCCTAACCCTATCAATGAGTATTCTACCATATATTTTACCAGTCACACTAAGAAGGCAAATACCCCTATGGTTACCACATACTTCTCTCTCCCCTTTTCCTTTGTACAGAGGAACAATTATACCTGATTTCCAGTCCTCTGGAACCCTTCCCTCTTCCCAAGCCAATCTACACAACTTCCATATCCACTCCACAACAATCTCACCCCCATACCTAAGCATTTCACCACACACTCCATCAATTCCTGGGGCCTTTCCCAGCTTAATCTTCTTCATCGCTTCCACTACTTCCGACCTACTGATCTCTTCCTCCCTCCTCTCATCTCTTCTTCTCCCAGCCATTCCCCAACCACTTATACTCACACTGCTCTCACTCTCTACATTCAACAAATCCTCAAAGTGCTCCTTCCATCTCCTCAATTTCTCTCTCTTCTCCACCAACAATCTATTATTCCTATCTTTCACTCCCCTACTATTTCCCCTTTCACACTGCCTTACTTTCTTTACCTCCTTCCAAAACAATTTCTTACTCTCCCTCCATTTCACACTCAGATTCCTCCCAAACTCTTCATCCACTTTCTTCTTACTCTCCTTCACCAGTCTCTTAACCTCCCTTCTCCTGCCCACATATACCTCTCTCTTCTCTCTCTCATCTTCTCCCCTACCTCTACTTGCCAACCATTCACCATATGCCTTCTTCTTTTGTTCCACAGCTCGTTTCACCTCATCATTCCACCATGCTGTCCCTTGCACACCCTTGCATCTCCTCCTCACTCCACAAACCGCCTCATACGCTGCGCTTATCTCTTCCGTGAATATCTTACATACTTCTTCCACCCCTTCCATCTGCTCTAGCTCATACCTTCCCAATCTTTCTTCCACTATGCTCTTATACTCTGTCCTTTTCTCACTATCTTGCAATTTCTCTACTCTTCTCACAGGAGCTGCTTCCTCCTGTCTTCCCCTTCGCCTCCTCAACCACTTTCTTTGCAGCTCTACCTTGGCCATCACTAAGTGATGGTCCGAGACTCCATTCCCCCACCCTCTCCACACCCTTGCATCCAACACTTGTCTTCTCATTCGCTCATCCACACACACGTAGTCTATCATTGCCTTTCGTTCAACAAGTTCACCATCCATCCTCCTCATTACTCTCCATGTATACCGGTGGATCATCTTATGACGAAAGTAGGTGTTGGCTATTGCCAACCCCTTACCAGCACAGATGTCCACCAAAGCACTACCATTCCCATCTACTTCAGCTGGCACACCCCACTGACCAACCACTCCATCCACTCGTACATTCCCAACTTTGCCATTCATGTCTCCAATCAACAGCACTCTCTCGCTTCTCTCAAACTTGTCCATACATGCTTCTACTCTCGCCCAAAACTCATCTTTCACTCTTGCCACTCGATCCTCTGTTGGAGCATACACACATACAATCGCCCATGCTTGTATACCTACTTTCATCCTCACCCATACAATCCTTGCACCCACTGTTCCATACTCTCTTATATTCTCCTTCCACTTCTTGCTTATCATCAGACATACTCCCTCTCTTGCCCTCTCATTCTCACTGACTCCCGCACATATACCTATACCGTATTCCCATTCTCTCATCCTTTCACCTTCCCATTTAGTTTCAGTCAGTCCACACATATCCACTTTTGCATCCTCAAGCACCTGGACAATCTCTCTCTCTTTCACTTCATCATTCACTCCTCTCACATTCCACGTTCCTACCCTCAGAATGTCCTTTGTCCGTTCCTTAGTCATCAACGTATGGTCCGTCCGGGTCCGAGGCTCTTTATTTGCTTTTTTATTTAGTTCTTTTTACGGGGTGGGGCACTAACCCACCACCAACCCTTTTAGTCGCCTCGTACGACAAGCAGGGATACTGGGGGAGTATTCTTGAAACCCCCCTACCCCCAGGGGGGGGTATATTAAAGAAGCTGTAGTAAGGCAAAGCAAACCCATCCCCTTCGGGCATTTTAGTGATGACGTATAAACACAGCAGGATATCTAGTCAAAGGTGTCACATATTAGTTTTGGAGTAAATCGGGTCCAAATTGACGAATTTATGCCCATCTGAAATTTTAGGCCCGACCCACCTAACATTGACTCCCCTACCGCTAACTGGGGGGTGACTCCCCTGATGTAATAAGGCATGTTATAGGATGCAGATTTGAAAGATGCATCTTTAGGTTTTGGTTTCATGTCGATATGGTGAAACTGAAAGGAGAAATGGCGAAAAAAAACGATTTTTTTTCTCTTTTACATTTTTTCGGGGCCTACAGCCTGGGCCTTGGCCCAGTTTAGGCAAAAATTTCACCAGGTGATTAAAACGTCATAGCCCATTATCTCTGTAATTTTAGTCAAAATCGCACCAGTAGTTTTCGCATAAAGTTGTTAACAGACAGACACAAAGACAGACAGACAGACAGACAGACAGACAACCAAACAAACACACAAACAGAAAACAATACTCGTCCTCGAACTCCTCCTGGGCGAGGACGGGCAACAACAGTAGCAACTCCACTACTAAAGTCTGTTTGATTGACCTGTGCTCATGAGATGTATGGGGCAAGTAGGGTGTGTTTGATTCGCGGCTGCTGATTGCCCGCCGATGATGTCATTAAAGTAAATGCAGGCATGTACTGTACTGAAACAGGCAGACATAGGTGTACACCATGGGTGGATATTACAGTGCAGCATGCAGACAAGATGTACACCGTGGGTGGATGTAGTGCAACATGCGGACGTGGGTGTGCACCGCGGGTGGGTAATTTACTTCGTCAGTCATCGTTTTATATAACTTTATAATCATCTATAATTTTCTTTGATAATAGTAAACTTTTCTTCATAATTTTGACCTCTTCAGCTTTGGAAAATATTATATATTTAAACTGGCTGCCTATATTGCAGGCAATTTAAAAATGTAAATATATATGTGTTAAAATAAGAAGAGCTGTAGATTTACATCAGCGGCGACCAATCAGCAGCCGCAAATCAAACACACCTTACTCGCCCCATGCATCTCAGCTGCACAGGTAAATCAAATAGGGTATAGCATCGCTATCTCCTACCAACACCATTAATATCACTGGATCCAACACCAGTCTCATCACAAGTCTATCTATATACCTAGGCTGCTTCCTCTAAAGAAAGGGAGGTAGCCGAGACAGGACGACACACTCCCAATTTACCCATCCACAAATACACATTTATTCGTATCTTAGCCCCAAGGGGAGAAGGGACAGATCCTCACCGCACCACGCTGCACGAGGGTCAGCCTTGCAGTGCAATCAGTGACACCAGCACCAGGGCCCAACAGCAGAGGTGGTTTACCCCTGCCATATCATAATGGACCTATCCGTTTACCCACACCTGACCTGATCAGCTGATCAGACCAAATGCGGGAGAATACCCCTCGGGGCAACGTTATCATTTATTCATTCACAATTTCTCTCCAATCATTCCTATCACTCGCAGCCACGCTTCCCTGCTCTGCAGACATCCCTCTCGCTGCTAACGCTCTCTTCATATTGTTCATCCATCCTGATCGTGGTCTACCTCTCAGCCTTACACCTCTCACATCCGATCCAGTTATCTTTTTCACCAATTGCTCTCCATCCATTCTCTCCAAATACCCAAACCATCGCAACACTCTCTGCTCAACTCGATCAGCCATCTCCCACATAACTCCAGTTCTCCTTTGCATTTCATCATTTCTCACTCAGTCCATACGCATCACTCCACACATACTCCTCAGACACCTTATCTCCAATACATTCAACCTTTTCCTCCCTCCTACACCCATATTTTTATGTTCCAGCCCCATATAATGCAGATGGTACCCCTGCACCCTCATATAGCCTTCTCTTTACATCCATTCTAAGCAAACTACATCTGAACACTTTTTTCATTCCTCACAGCACCTTTCCTACTTCATTCATTGTAAACTTCACTTCTACACCTATTTCTCCATCCACAGCAACATTTGACCATTAATACTTAAAACACTACCTTCTCAAGCAACTCACCATTCAAAACAATATTCATCCTCCTACCATCTAACAAACTTGTACACTTCATCACTTTACTTTTATTCGCATTTACTCCCAATTTCCTTCTTTCACACACCCTTCCAAACTCCTCTACCAAGTGTCTCAATCTCTTCTCTGAATCAGCCACCAGTGCAGTATCATTCGCAATCAGCAACTAATTCAGATTCCACACTCTGTCATCAGCATTCAATAGAGTCAAACCCCTACATACCACTCTCGCATTCACCTTCCTTACAACACCATCCATATAAATGTTAAACAACCAAGGCGACATCACACATCCCTGCCACAGCCCCACTCTCACAGCAAACCAGTCACTCACAGTATTTCCCACTCTTACATATGCTCTTTCTATATACATAAAAACTTTTCACTCCTTTTAACAACCTACCATCAAGGCCATACAATCTCAAAACAGTCCACAAAGATTCTGTATCAGTTCTGTCATATGCTTTCTCTATATCCACAAACGCCAAGAACACATCCTTACATTTCGCCAAATACTTTTCACACACTTATCTCACTGCAAAACACCTGATCCACACATCCCCTCCCTCCTAATGCCACACTGTCATCACCAATCACTCTCTCTGTACCCTCTCTAACTCACTTAATTAACACTACCATAAACCTTACCTACAACACTCAACAGCCTCATACCCCTAAAGCTAGTACATTCATACTTATCACCCTTAAATTTATACAGTGGAACCAAACAAGCACTTGCCCAGGCAACCGGCACCATACCGCTGACAAAACACACATTCAGCAATCTTACTAAGTGTTCAACAATAGTCGCACCACCACGTTTCAGGCATTCCACAGCACACCCATCCGTACCTGCAGCTTTCCCTGCTTTCACTTCCTTTACTGCCTCCTGCACTTCCTCCATCGTGATCGAGAATCATTCAACTCTCCCAACACATTTATTCCTTGCACCCTTCGATCTGCCACAATCTCAGCATCCCTATCCTTCTTTACATTTAATAATCTTTCAGAAGAGTCCGCCCATCTCTTCCTTACTGCATCTACGTCAGTGAAAATCATTCCTTCCTCTGCTTTTACTCGCACTTCCTTCCCAGACTCTCCCTTTTGCCCCTTTTTCATCTTCCAAAACATTTTCTTATTTTGTTGAAAATTCTCAGTCAACCGCCTACCCCACCTCTCATCACTTTAGCATCACACACAGCCCTTCTCACCGTATTCCTCTTTTCCTTATACCTCTCATATGACACCTCATCCTTCCTCTGCAGCCCCACTTCACATGCACGTCTCTTCTCAGCCACAGGCATACTTACTTCCTCACACCACCACTCACTTCCCCTTCTTACACCACCACCCACTCGTCTCACACCACACACCTCTTCTGCATATCCCATCACAGCACTCTTAAACAATTGTCATTCCTTCTCCACACAGCCATTTTTCTGATCTTTCACTGCGTTCCACTCATCTTTCAACTTCTGATACTCTGTCATTTTCTCTCTTTTATCCAACTCACTATCAAAACCTCCCTGTCTCACCTAACTCTTCCAGCTATCACCCACCTTATACCTACTCTCAACTTTCCCCTCCACCAGGTAGTGGTCAGATATACTTCCACCTTCCCCTCTCAAAACTCTCACATCCAACAATCTTCCTCTTACATCCTTGGACACAAACACATAGTCCATCAATGCTCTGTCAAAATCCTTCCACCCTCTTGTTTCACCCAGGTACACTTATATCTTTCTTCTCAATCAAGGTGTTTCCAATCACCATCTCTCGCTCAACACACATCGCTATCATTCGTTCCCCACTTTCATTTCTTCCAGGTACACCCTGCATACCAACTATACCTTCAACTGCTACATTTCCCACTCTACTGTAGCATTCAGAACTCCCATTATTGCCACATTCACATTTGCTCCAAAACTCTGCAGACACGCATCAACATTATTACAGAAAGACTCCCTTTCTTCTACATCCCTTCCACTACCAGGCCCACATGCACTCACGAATACCTACAACTCACGTCCAAATTTCGGTTTCACCCACATCAGTCTCAGTGACACATCCTTCCATTCAGTCACATACTACTGCACTTCCGGGCTCACTAACAGCTCCACACCTTCTCTCGTCCTTTCTCAGTCAACACCTGACATCCTTCCATTCACACTTCCAAACTTAGACTCACCTTCCTTTTTCATCTTTGTTTCACTCAAAGCTAACACATCCAACTTTCTGCTCACAAACATCCTTCCGATCCCCTCCCTTTCAGTCTCAATCGTATTACATCCACGCACATTCATAGACCCAATCTTCAGGGTACGGGGACAACTCAATCCCCCATCCCTTTCTATGCCCTGACTCACTGCAAGAACTAAAAAGCAGAGGAGAGGTTCCTTAGTCCCCTCACCTCCCCCTTTTTAGTCACCTTTTACGACACGCAGGGAATACGGTGGCGGAATTCTTCCTAACACAACCTGGCCGCAGAATGGTAGTACCACCCCATAGTGCGGGCAGATTGTGTCCCCTCCGTCACTGGGGGGGGGGGGCATATCTGGCTTCTCTTCATATCCGTTAAATCAGATGGTCTTGTTACCTCTGCCAACGAAGTTGGAGGAGGTTATGTATTCACCTATGTTTGTTTGTTTGTTTGTCCACATGATATCTCCAAAAGTTCTTAATGAATTTCAATGAAATTTTGTGGGAGGGGCCATGGGCCAAGAAAAAATCAAATTTTGATGCGGATCCGAATCCGGATCCAATGTATCCCGCACAATGTCTCCAAAAATTCTCAATGAATTTCAATGAATTTTGTGAAAGGGTGGGCCACGAGCCAAGAAAGAATAAATTAAATTGTGAGGTGGATCCGGATCCGGATCCTACGTATCCTGCAAAATATCTCTAAAAGTTCTCAGTGAATTTCAATACAATTTGTGGAAGAGTATGCCATGGGTCAAGGAACAATTGATTGACTATGGGGATGGATCCAGGTCCTGTGTATTCCACACTATCTCTACGGATACGGTTACTTTTTAATGATAATGGCACTGGCAGAGTTATGCGCTCTCTGAGCGCTGTCTAGTTTGTTTGTTTTTTATTCTTTCATAATTACCAAATAAACCGGAAAAAAATAATGAGAACCGCATTGGACATTCACCAACAAAACCTCGACCTTCTGTACCACTTGGTTTACTAAACAGACGTAGGGCATGTCCGCCACATTCTCCACCGAGGCATTGTACAGTCAGGGGCAAAAAGTTTGCCTACTATTCCACTACGTCTGCTTTACACTCATGGTATGTCCGTCACTTTGCTCTTTGATGCAGTGTGGTCACAAAGAAAAGTTCTCCCACTGATTAACTGTTTCCATTTTACCCCAGTGGAATAATCAATCACTTTCCATCATGATACATCATACACTCATGACTTGTGCAGTGGTATTAGGAGAGGTGCCTTAATGTCACGGCCATGGTATTTCGGGAAGATCAGTAAAGGTAAGTTAAAGTAAAAAAAAAAAAAAAAATTCCTTGGGCTCCATCTCGCGTCCTTCAGACAATAGATTACTTCTCTCTACAAATGATCATCATGAAAAATACAATATTAATTACACATAACTCCATAATTAGTCATTAAAAACTGTTTTAATTCTGAGCATTTATTTTTTATTTCACTTATGTACACAATAAAAAATAACCTTTGAATGTTTCCGTCACATCACATTTTAATACAAAATTAAAAAGAAATTTCATCAAAGTTTAGCAAATTATAAATTTCAATTGATGTATGCAGTACTGTTCTTAACTACCTGAAAATGAAACTATTTAGTCAGTGTGATTTTTCAAAAATACACATAAAGGAAACAACACTGTATAATCCATGATACAAATATAACTTCTTATTTTCTTTGGGAGGAGGGGCTCCAAAACTTCGTTTGGTGGCCAGTCGTTTGTACACTTTTTTCTGGTGCATCCCTGTGAATCATCAAGCAGTATTTCACCATCACACTGACATTCCACCATCCCCGGTACCTTCTTTCCATGTCCTTAGCATCCTGGTGGAATCTTTCACCCTGCTCCTTACTCACCACTCCAATAATTGGGGGGGGGGGTATTCCAAATGCGAATCCAAAAAGTGAACTTTGAGACTCGTGTTGCAACCAAACTCCTTAAATTTGACCAACAATTGCTTTGTGATTTGGATTCATAATGTTACCTAAAAACCTAGAAATTACGTCTCCGAATAATACCCAAGTCTCTCACTGCAGGTCGTTCATCGCACCATCAAATTCCATATCAGACATCAGTTTTCTAATATCAGGTCCAGTAAATACGCCCACTTTCAATTTAGCTTCAGACAAACCAGGAAACATTTGACAAAAAAATAAAAAATAAAAGAGGCTCCATCTCTTGATAGAGCATTGACAAACTGCATCATTTATCCAAGCTTAATATGAAACGGTGGTAGCAGCACTGTATCTAGATTCACCAGGGCAGATATGATGATGTTTTTGGCACCAAGGTGTACATTTTTTTAATTTCTAATTGGCCATCCCTTCTGAACCCAGTGTAAATCCTTGGGTCTTCTGTCGCACTCACAGAGAAAACATGAGAATTTTGTTTACCCAGACTACTGACACAGTAAGATACATAGAACCTTCAGGTTCCCACATATGAACCAGCGGTGTTCATTGTAGTTGATATTCTCGAGATTAGCCAAACTCTGGTATGTTTCTTTTAAGTACACAGAATGAACAACAGGTGTTGGTGCATATTTTTTATCATTGTGACGAAATATTCCTTTCAGGCTTCTTTTAGATTAAGCTATAAATAATCTCTATTCTTCTACATTGTAATCTCTGCCAAGTTCCCGCACTAAGTCAGTTACGTCAGTGATAAACACCAAGGATCAGTGGAATGTCATGGGGGGGGAAGTGAAATATGAATTAACTGCAAATTAGTTGCCACAGTGGGAAAAGAAATATACTAAAAATGTCTCCATTACTTGTAGGAGAAAAAGAGGAAAGTCAGCATTGACGCGAGATCTAACGACTTATGAAATAAAGTAGTAAGTTTTCACTTTATGCTCCCTTATTTCAATGATTCTCTAAAGACGAGAACTTCATAAACTTTCTCAACAGTACAAAGAGGAAACTAATCACTAACGAATGCTGATTTGTTGATACTGTTGGCCACTGAGAATGTGTTCTTACCCCTGACAGTCGATAATTAATACTAATAAAGACAGACTCTTGCTGGTGCTAACTCCTGGCTGGCACAAGCAGATTTATCAATTAACATAAAAGAAGTCTTAACTACAAGTAGTGATTAATATAAGAAGTTTGTGCAGACTGGGAGTAGCAAACTAACCTAAGCACAATATGGAGAAATGAAACACGATTATTTTAATCAAGGCCAAAGAAAAGAAGTGTAAATTTAATAATTACAAACAAAATAAATTCTTATTTTACAAGATCAATTAAACGAGTAATCAGTCACTTAATTTAGACAACTAGCAAATACACTTAAGCCTAGAAAACACAGGAAGAACATACTGGTCAGTGGAGAAAATGGAGTCTTGGCTGTGTAGAAAGTGGGCGGCACTGCTGCTCAGGCAGCAGTGCAATGTGCACTGCTGATGTCCACCAAGTCGGTGGGGAATGGGGGGTCGTAGAACTGCTAGAGACTGGGCGATAAGCCGCAAGATGGGGTCTTCACCGCTCAGCACTGTTCTTGAGATACTCTTCCCATGGCAGCACTACACCAACTGACTAAAGTTCTCATGCCAGCCATAAAGCAATGCATGATCACCAGAAGTAGGCATGGCTTAACTTAAAGGCTAAAGAGGCAGGGCAGAGGAATAATAAATACACAAAAGTATCACTCAGCAATGTGCCATGGGCATACATAAAAACTATCACTAATGAAACAATAACGAACGTTTTGAGAACAACCCAAATTGGAGCACTGTCAGGATGGTTAGCTGAGTGAATATTTATGAGTTTTCCACTAATTAATCTTGCGTTCCCATAATAATACAATGTCATGAATTTGTGTAAATACAATACCTATATCTATTGCCAGAGGCCTTAATCCCGTACGGGGTGGCCACAAACAAATCGCCTCCACGTCGCTGTCCCCTGCCATTTCACTGCCCTGCTCCCAACTCACATCCCCCTCTCTCATATACCTCTCCACTCCATCCCTCCATCTCATCCTCGGCCACCCCCTCCTATCCCTCCCCTCCACCTCACTCACATACACTCTCCTCGTCAGTCTTTCACCCTCCATCCTCTCCACATGGCCAAACCACCTCAGTGTGTTCCTCCTAACGCTTCCGTATCACATCCACATCCACACCACAATGCTCCTTTATATCCTCATTTGTCAGCCTGTCTTCTTCATGTGACTCCACAGGCTCCTCTTAAATAACTCATTTCCACTGCTCTCACTCTTGACTTTTGTCCTTCCAACAACGGCCAAGCTTCATTTCCATACGTTAGAGTTGGTATCACAGTACTGTCATGCAGTAACTTTTTCACTTCCATGCTCACTTCCCTGTTTCTTATCACTCCTTTCATGAAACCAACAACCTTTCTTCCTTGTTGTACCCTTTCAAGCACTTCACCCTCCAAACATCCATCCTTACTCATCACACTCCCCAAGTACTTAAACGTACTCACATTTTCCATCTCCTCACCATCCAACCTCACTGTACGTTCATTGGCTTCACCTCTCTCAAAGACTATCTCATTACTCTTCCCTACATTCACCTTTAGATTCCGTTTCTTACACACTTTTCCAAACTTATCCACCAAGCGTTGCAGCTCCCCTTCATCTTCACTTAACAATACAGTATCATCTGCAAACAACAGTACAAGGAGTTTCCAAACACTACCCTCTTTCACTAGCGCCACTCAAACATCCACTGCCCTACCTTGTATCTCTTTTATTACCCCATCCATGTACAGATTGAACAACCATGGAGACATGACACATCCCTGTTTCAACCCAACCTTCAAAGAGAAAAATTCACTCAGTTCACCATCCACACGCACTGTAGCCTTAGCATCATCATGCATACTTTTCACAGCATTCAACAACTTCCCATCTACTCCATATATTCTTAATAATTTCCACAATCCTTGTCTATCCACTCTGTCATATGCTTTCTCCAAATCAATGAAGGCCACATACAACTTCTTTCGCTGAACTTCTTTTCCTGAAAGATCAGGAAAATGGCAGTGTGGAGGAGGAATGGCAGTTGTTTAAGAATGCTGTGGTGGGACATGCGGAAGAGGTGTGTGGTGTGAGATGTGTGGGTGGTGGTGTAGGAAAAGGAAGTGAATGGTGGTGCGAGGAAGTAAGTATGGCTGTGGCTGAGAAGAGACGCGCATATGAAGTGTGACTGCAGAGGAAGGATGAGGTGTTATATGAGTGGTATAAGGAAAAAAGGAATATGGCGAGGAGGGCTGTGTGTGATGCTAAAGTGGCAGCAGATGAGAGGTGGGGTAGGAGGCTGACTGAAAATTTTCAACAGAATAAGAAAATGTTCTGGAAGGAGGTTAAAAGGGTGCGAAAGGGAGAGTCTGGGAAGGAAGAGCGAGTAAAAGCAGAGGATGGAAGGATGTTAATTGAGATGGATGCAGTAAGGAAGAGATGGGCAGAGTATTTTGAAAGATTGTTAAATGTAGAGGAGGAAAGTGTGGCTGAGATTGTGGTGAACGGAAGGGTGCAAGGAATAAATGTGTTGGGAGAGTTGAATGATTCTTTGATCACGAAGGAGGAAGTAGAGAAGGCAGTAAAGGAGATGAAAACAGGGAAAGCTGCAGGTATAGATGGGTGTGCTGTGGAATGCCTGAAGTGTGGTGGAGGGACTATTGTTGACTGGTTAATAAGATTGTTGAATGTGTGCTTTGTGAAAGGTATGGTGCCAGTTGACTGGGCAAGTGCTTGTGTGGTCCTGTTGTATAAAGGCAAGGGTGATAAGTATGAATGCACCAGCTTTAGGGGTATAAGTCTGTTGGGTGTTGTAGGTAAGGTGTATGATAGTGTTAATTATGAGAGTTAGATAGGGTACAGAGGGAGTGATTGGTGATGAGCAGTGTGGCTTTAGGAGAGGGAGGGGATGCGTTCACTGTGAGACAAGTGTGTGAAAAGTATTTAGCAAAAGGCAAGAACGTGTTCTGGGCATTCATGGATTTAGAGAAAGCGTACGACAGAACTGATAGGGAGGCTTTGTGGACTGTTTTAAGATTGTATGGACTTGATGGTAGGTTACTAAAAGGGGTGAAAAGTTTTTATGTAAATAGTAGAGCATGTGCAAGTGTGGGAAATGCTGTGAGTGATTGGTTTCCCGTGAGAATGGGGCTGCAACTTGGATGTGTGATGTCGCCTTGGTTGTTTAATATTTATATGGATGGTGTTGTAAGTAAGATGAATGCAAGAGTTTTAGGTGGAGGTCTGAGTCTGGTGAATGTTGATGGTGGAGAGTGGAATCTGAAGCAGCTGCTGTTTGCAGATGATACTGCACTGGTGGCTGATTCAGAGAAGAGATTGAGACAGTTGGTAGAGGAGTTTGGAAGAATGTGTGAAAGGAGGAAATTGAAAGTAAATGAGAATAAGAGTAAAGTGATGAAGTGTACGAGGTTGGTATATGGTAGGGGGATGAATATAGTTTTGAATGGTGAGTTGCTTGAGGAGGTAGAATGTTTTAAATATCTAGGGTCACATGTTGCTGTGGATGGAAGAATAGATGCAGAAGTGAAGTTTAGAATAAATGAAGTAGGTAAGGTGCTGGGAGGAATGAAAAAAGTGTTTAGATGTCGTTCGCTTAGAATGAATGTAAAGAGAAGGCTGTATGAGGGTGTTGTGGTACCGACCGCGTTATATGGGGCTGAAACATGGAATATGGGTGTAGCAGAGAGGAAAAGTTTGAATGTAATGTCTGAGGAGTAGGTGTGGAGTGACGCTATGGATCGAGTGCAGAATAATAAAGTGCGAAGAACTGTTGTTATTCGGGAGATGGCTGGTAGAGTTGAGCAGAGGGTTTTGCGATGGTTTGGGCATATGGAGAGAATGGATAATAAGCGATTGGTGAAAAAGATAACTAGATCTGATGTGAGAGGTGTAAGGTTGAGAGGGAGACCACCAATAGGATGGATGGACAATGTGAAGAGAGCGCTGGATGCGAGAGGGATGTCTGTTGAGCAAGGAAGAGTGGCTGTGCACGACATAAATAAATGGAGAGAATTGTGAATGAATAAATGATGATGTACCCCTGAGGGGATATTCTCCTGCATTCGGACTGATCAGCTAGTCAGGTCAGGTGCGGGTAAGGGGATGGGTCTATTATGATGTGGCAGGGGTAAACCAGTTCTGCTGTCAGGCCCTGCTGCAGATGTCACTGATAGCACTACGCAGTTGACCCTTGTGCGGTGTGCTGCAGTGAGGATCTGTTGCTTCTCCCCTTTGGGGCTAAGATGTGAATGAATGTGTTTGAATGGATGAGTAAATCGGGAGTGTGTCGTCCTGTCTAGGCTACCTCCCTTTCCTTGGGGGAAGCAGCCTAGGTATATAGATAGATAGACAAACTTTTCCTCTAAAAATCTAAGAATGAATATCTGATCTACACAACCTCTTCCCTTCCTAAAGTCTCCCTGTTCTTCTCCAACTAATTCCTCTGTTATTTCCCCAACTCTGTCAATAAGTATCCTACCATACACTTTTCCTATTACACTAAGAAGACAAATGCCCCTATGATTACAACACACTTCTTTTTCCCCTTTTCCTTTGTACAAGGGAATAATTATACCTGACTTCCAATCCTACAGGACTCTACCTTCCTCCCAGGTCAATCTGCACATCTTCCACATCCATTCTACTACTATCTCTTCCCCATGCTTCAGCATTTCACCACACACTCCATCATTTCCTGGGGCTTTCCCCAATCTGACTTTCTTCATTGCTTCCACAACTTCTGCCCTACTGATTCCTTCCTGTCTTCTTACCTCCCTCCTTCTCCCAGCCATTCCCCAACCATTTATTCTCGCATTACTTCCATTCTCTATGGTCAACAATTCCTTAAAGTGTTCTCTCCATCTGCTCACTTTTTCTCCCTTCTCCACTAGTAATCTACCATTTTTATCTTTCACTCCCCTACTAACTTCATTGCCACCCTGTCTGACTCTCTTCACCTCTTTCCAGAACATTTTCTTACAGTCCCTCCACTTTACACTCAAATTCCTTTCAAACTCCTCATCCACTCTCTTCTTACTCTCTCTTACTAATCTTTTCACTTCGCTCTTCCTTTCTACATATTATTCTCTCTTCCACCTCTCCACTTCTTCTACACCCCTATTTCTCATCCATTCATTGTATTCTTTCTTCTTTTGTGCTACAGTCTGTCTCACCTCTTCATTCCACCATGCTGTTCCTTGCACCTCCCTCCGTCTTCTCTTCATCCCACACAGTACATCACATGCCGCACATATTTCTTCTGTGAATATCTTGCATACATCTTCCACGTCCCCCATCTGGTCCAATTCATAACCCAATCATTCCTCCACTTCTCTCTTATATTCTGCCTTTTTCCCATCCTCTTGTAACCTTTCCACTCTCCTTGCAACTACTCCTTCCTCCTGTCCTTCCCTTCTTCTATTTCTCCATCTTACTTGGATCTTGATTCTGGCAACCACCAAGTAGTGGTCAGAAAGTCCACTCCTCCAACCTTTATAAGCGCCATTACACATCTTTGCATTCTTTCATCCACACACACATAATCAGTCATTGCCTTCCTTTCATTCAGTTCACCACCCACCCTTCTCATCACTCGCCATGTACTGTATATCTGTGGATCCTTCTGTGCCTGAAGTGGGTATTGGCTATCACCCTCCTCCTCCTAGCACAAATGTGCACTAACGCACTACCATTCTCATCTATCACAGCAGGCACACCCCACTCACCAACTATTCCATCCACCTTCACATTCCCTGCTTTAATATTCATATCACCAATCAAAAACACTCTCTCATTCCTTCGAAACTTTTCCATGCACACTTCCACATTTGTCCAGAACTCTTCTCTCACTCTGCTTGCATTGTTTTGTGTTGGTGCATACACACACACACACAATCGCCCACATTTGTATTCCAACTTTCAATCTTACCCCACACAATCCTTGAGGCAACTGATCCATACTCTCTTATGTTCTTCTTCCATCTTTTACTCACAACAATAAACACTCCTTCTTTTGCCCTCTCATTCTCACCTACTCCCGCACATATTCCTCATCCATACTCCCATTCTCTCACATTGTTTTGTGTTGGTGCATACACACACACACAATCGCCCACATTTGTATTCCAACTTTCAATCTTACCCCACACAATCCTTGAGGCAACTGATCCATACTCTCTTATGTTCTTCTTCCATCTTTTACTCACAACAATAAACACTCCTTCTTTTGCCCTCTCATTCTCACCTACTCCCGCACATATTCCTCATCCATACTCCCATTCTCTCACACTCTCACCTCGCCATTTAGTTTCAGTTAATCCACATACATCCACTTTCGCACCCTTACAGTAAGCACCTGGACAATCTCTCTCTCTTTCTCCTCATCTTTCGCACCACTTAAATTCCACATCACGATCCGTACCATGTTCTTTGTCAGGTCCTTGGTCGTCATCTTTTGGTCAGTCCTTGTCCGAGGCTTCTTGTTTGTCTTTTTAGTTAGCTGTTTTCCGGGGAGGGGCACTAACCCTCCGCCCATACACAATTTGGCGAATTCATGACATTACGCCCCATCAGAATGAAATTTTTTTCCCAAAAATTTAACAGTAGTTAGTACTCGTATATACATCCTGACTCAGTCATACAAGATTTACACTGTGGTGTGTGTACTATCCTGCTACAGGAGAAGAGCACTGTCATCAATGATTGTAACCCCATATTTACATTAACAGAAGCAAGCTTGAGGGAAAAAGAACTCTGTGACGACGATGAAAAATCTTGTACTCAGGTCAGACAGAGCGAAAATTCACCACATTTACCATAACAGCCAACTGTTATGTAGCAAGGTGTATGTGATACATGGTAGTTGTGACAGCTGTGGTGTAATTGTACCTATATGCAAAATGATATAATACAAATTAATAATTAATGGAGATGCCGAGGACAGAGAAGAGGCGACAGCGTGTGGCAGAGATGATCAGCTGACCCACACAACAAAACTGCTACACCTATCACTGTACCTGCACAGCAAAATTGCTCCACCTGCCAACTGTGCCTGTGAAATCAATCAGGGTGGAGCATCAATAACGTCAATATAACAAACAATTTGTATTAAATTGTAATTACCCTCTGCCTAGTACTCAACACATATGCTACAAAAGATATCCCCTAACTGAGAAATTCAGGCACCAGCCAGAGCTTCATGCATTTGAGGTCGCCATTAATTTCTGGAATGATGTAGATGAGTGTCTGCATAGTTTTGGAGCAAATGTGAATGTGGTAATGATGGGAGATCTGAATGCTAGAGTGGGAAATGTAGCAGTTGAAGGTGTAATTGGTATGCATGATGTGCCTGGAAGAAAAAAAAATGGGGTATGAATGATGAGGATGTGCGTTGAGCGAGAGATGGTGATTGGAAATACCTTGTTTGAGAAGAAAGATATTTATAAGTATACATGGGTGAGACAGGAGGGTGGAAGGGTTGTTGATAGAGCATTGATGGACAATGTGGTTGTGTCCAGGAATGTAATAGGAAGATTGTTGGATGTGAGAGATCTGAGAAGGGAGGGTGGAGGTATGTCTGACCACTACCTGGTGGAGGGAAAGTTAAGAGTAGGTAAGAGATGGGTGCGAGCTAGGAGAGTTAGGTGTGACAGGGAGGTTTTGAAAGTGAGTCAGATAAAAGAGAGAAAATGATAGAGTATCAGGAGAAATTGAAAGATGAGAGGAACGCAGTGAAAGATCAGGATAATGGCAGTGTGGAGGAAGAATGGCAATTGTTTAAGAGTGCTGTGGCGGGGCATGCGGAAGAGGTGTGTGGCGTGAGACGAGTGGGTGGTGGTGTAAGAAGAGGAAGTGTATGGTGGTGTGAGGAAGTAAGTATGGCTGTGGCTGAGAAGAGACGTGCATATGAAGTGTGGCTGCAGAGGAGAGATGAGATATCTTAACCCATTGGAGTCCAGTGTCCGGAATATTGGACAGAACTGGGATTTCTCAAGGCTTTATAAAGTAGGGAACCCCCAGGTAGGGACCTATGAGCTTCGCGACTATGAGCCGATAGGCGGAGGGCAGTACGCTTAGTACCCACCCAGTGCCATGCCTTGCCCAGCACCCCTGGGATCCAAAGGTTAATGACTGGCAAACCCATCAGTCTCTTTAACCCACTGGAGCCCAGTGTCTGGAATATTGGACAGAACTGGGATTTTTCGCGTCTTTATAAAGTAGAGAACCCCCGGGTAAGGACCTATGAGCTTCGCGACTATGAGCCGATAGGCGGAGGGCAGTACGCTTAGTACCCACCCAGTGCCATGCCTTGCCCAGCACCCCTGGGATCCAAAGGTTAATGACTGGCAAACCCATCAGTCTCTTTAACCCACTGGAGCCCAGTGTCTGGAATATTGGACAGAACTGGGATTTTTCGCGTCTTTATAAAGTAGAGAACCCCCGGGTAAGGACCTATGAACTTCGCAACTGAACCGATAGGCGGAAGGCGGTACACTTAGTATCCACCCAGTGCCTTGCCTCGCCCAGCACCCCTGGGATCCAATGAGTTAATGACTGGCAAACCCATCAGTCCCTTTAATGACTGGCAAACCCATAAGTCTCTTTAATGACTGACAAACCCATCAGTCTCTTTAACCCTTTGGAGCCCAGTGTCCAGAATACTGGACAGAACTAGGATTTTCCAAGTCTTTATAAAGTAGGGAACCCCCGGGGTAGGGACCTATGAGCTTCGCGACTATGAGCCGATAGGCGGAGGGCAGTACTCTTAGTACCCACCCAGTGCCATGCCTCGCCCAGCACCCCTGGGATCCAATGGGATATGAGAGGTATAAGGAAAAGAGGAGTAGGGCGAGAAGGGCTGTGCGTGATGCTAAAGTGGCAGCAGATGAGAGGTGCAGTAGGCAGCTGACTGAGTATTTTCAACAGAGTAAGTAAATGTTTTGGAAGGAGGTGAAAAGAGTGCAAAAGGGAGAATCTGGGAAGGAAGAGCAAGTAAAAGCAGAGGATGGAAGGATGTTAATTGAGATGGATACAGTAAGGAAGAGATGGGCAGAGTATTTTGAAAGATTGTTAAATGTAGAGGAGGAAAGGGTGGCTGAGATTGTGGCGGATGGAAGGGTGCAAGGAATAAATGTGTTGGGAGTGTTGAATGATTCTTTGATCACGAAGGAGGAAGTGCAGGAGGCAGTAAAGGAGGTGAAAACAGGTAAAGCTGCAGGTATGGATGGGTGTGCTGTGGAATGCCTGAAAGGTGATGGAGCAACTATTGTTGACTGGTTAGTAAGACTGTTGAATGTGTGCTTTGTGAAAGGTTTGGTGCCAATTGACTGGGCAAGTGCTTGTGTGGTCCCACTGTATAAAGGTAGGGGTGATAAATATGAATGTACTGGCTTTAAGGGTATGAGTCTGTTGAGTGTTGTAGGTAAGGTGTATGGTAGAGTGTTAATTAAGAGAGTTAGAGAGGGTAGAGAGGGGGTTATTGGTGAGGAGCAGTGTGGTTTTAGGAGAAGGAGGGGATGCGTGGGTCAGGTGTTTGCTGTGAGATAAGTGTGTGAAAAGCATTTAGCAAAAGGCAAGGATGTGTTTTGGGCATTCGTGGATTTAGAGAAAGCGTAAGACAGAACTGATGGGAAGGCTTTGTGGAATATTTTAAGATTGTATGGACTTGATGGTAGGTTACTAAAAGGAGTGAAAAGTTTTTATGTAAATAGTAGAGTGTGGGTAAGAGTGGGAAATACTGTGAGTGATTGGTTTCCCATGGGAGTGGGGCTGCGGCAGGGATGTGTGATGTCGCCTTGGTTGTTTAATATTAATATGGATGGTGTTTTAAGGAAGGTGAATGCAAAAGTGCTAGGTGGAGGTCTGATTCTGGTGAATTTTGATGGTAGAGAGTGGAATCTGAAGCAGCTGCTGTTTGCAGATGATACAGCCCTGGTGGCTGATTCAGGGAAGAGATTGAGACTGCTGATAGAAGAGTTTGGAAGGGGGTGTGAAAGGAGGAAATTGAAAGTAAATGAGAGTAAGTGTAAAGTGATGAGGTGTACGAGGTTGGTAGATGGCAGGAGGATGAGTATAGTTTTGAATGGTGAGTTGCTTGTGGAGGTAGAGTGTTTTAAGTATTTAGGGCCACATATTGCTGTGGATGGAAGAACAGATGGAGAAGTGAAGTTTAGAATGAATGAAGTAGGAAAGGTGCTGGGAGGAATGAAAAAAGTGTTTAGATGTCGTTTGCTTACAAATGATGTAAAGAGAAGGCTGTATGAGGGTGTTGTGGTACCAACTGCATTATATAGGGCTGCAACATGAATATGGGTCTAGCAGAGAGGAAAAGTTTGAATGTAAAGGAGATGAGGTGTCTGAGGAGTATGTGTTGAGTGGCGCATATGGATTGAGTGAGAAATGATGAAGTGTGAAGGAGAACTGGAGTTGTTTGGGAGTTGGCTGACAGAATTGAGCAGAGTGTTGCGATGGTTTGGGCATATAGAGAAGGTGGATAATAAGCGACTGGTGAAAAAGATAACTACTGTAGATGTGATGTGAGAGGTGTAAGGCTGAGAGGAAGACCATGAGTAGCATGGATGGACAGTGTGAAAAGAGCGTTGGATGCAAGAGGGATGTCCGTTGAGTAAGGAAGAGTGGCTGTGCATGATAGAAATGAATGGAGAGAAATTGTGAATGAATAAATGACGACACAGCCCTGAGGGGATATTCTCTCGCATTTGTCTGATCTGCTGATCAGGTCAAGTGCAGGTCAGGGGATCAGTGTGTTATGATGTGGCAGGGGTAAACCAGCTCTGCTGTTGGGCCCTGCTGTGGATGTCACTGATTGCACTGCGCAGTTGACTTTCGTGCAGTGTGGTGCAGTGAGGATATGTCCCTTCTCCCCTTTGGGGCTATGATGCAAATGAATGTGTCTGGGTGGATGAGTAAATTTAAAATGCGCCGACCTGTCTCGGCTACCTCCCCTTCCTTGGGTGAGGCAGCCTTGGTATATAGATAGAAAGTATATTAGCCAGGAAACATGCTACTCCTTGGATTGCAGAAACCGCTTGGAACAGTCAGCAGTTTACTGGTTAAACCTGTATCTCTATTAATCAGAGAACAAGGTGTTCCCTGGTTAATACAGTCACAGTGTGCCTTGTCTTTCGAGGAAGACTTCAGTCTATTAGGCACCAGATCCTTCTCTCATCTGCAAGACCATGTTTCACTTCAGCTGATCCACCCCTTGCAGCATTGACCCCTGGTACAATAAAAAGATCTCAATGGGTGCTGATTAACTAACGCGGCCCTCAGTGACCCAGAGCCCATCACAGGTCAAAAGTAAGAATAGTGACTGTTAACTCAGGGCTCTGTGTGTATGCTCCTAGTCTAAGCACTGGTCGGTGGTATTTGTTCCTACACTCTTGGACATCCTTAGAGCATACTTACTCTTATAACTCTACACTTACGACTGATATCAGTAAGCTTAGAATCCCTATGCAAGCTCAGGCAGGCCACATTTGAACACCTAGCATGGGTGTGAACACTCATGTGGATAAAGTGTGTATACTCTGGGAGTCCTCAGAAAGGCACAAAGTTCGATAAGCACCACAAGGTAATTCAGACACAGCTTCAGATTGCCTCTGCGGGGGTCTCAAACTCCCCCCTTAACTTATAGTACATATGCATGTACAGGCCTTGGATGTAATGTGTCCTGTGGGACCCACGAGTGAGACGTTAGGTTTGCATCCACATTGCCACTGCCTTCTCTCTCAAATGAATCGGAGATTATGGGCGTGGATTCCAATGGCACAGGAAGGGAACATGCCTGATTAATGGTACATTCACACACACCGCAGGAATGCACAAGCCTATCCATTTCCTATCCCATTCCTGGCCAGATTAAGTCAGCACGGATAGAGCCAAGGTTATTTATTTATTTATTTTATTTTTTATTTTTGCCTACGGTATGTGACCTCCCGATGCTGAACAAGACCCACTTCAAACACTGCTTGGTGGTACTTTAAGTGAACAACATACTGCAGTTGAACCTCACCCTGAGGTGTTTGTAACTCACGGTATGACCATCCTCGTTTATGAAGGAACCTGGCTTGACCTCCCTGTGAATGCTTAATCACAATACCCTTTCATTTCTTCCATGCTGCAGCAAGTGTCTGGTCAGACTGTTGTTCCAGGACAACATCTTGACTACAAACCAGACCTTGCAGTGATGCAATGGTCAGCGAGGTGACACAGTTTCGAGCCTTGGCCATGGCTCATGTTACTGCAGCCGAAGTCTGAGTAGCAACATCGATGTTGCAACTATTCTTAGCACCTGGCATGTTACCTATAATAAGGTCAAGCAAAGGTTCTGGCATGACAACTGCATCTGTCGGGCCAATGTAAAAAGGAGATGCTACCTGGATACATACCTCAGGAAACAATCTCACAGATCCATCAATAAGCTGAGAATGGATCTGTCTACCTGTGTACTCCTCAGGCTAAGCTAGACTATGTCTGACACAGCAACCTGAGGAACCATTGTCTCTCAGGACATTTACAGACACACTTCCCACAAACCCTGGCTGAACAAGGAAGACACTGTTACATGTTGGAGGGCCTGTGGAGGAAGCAGCAAACCATGATAAGCCTGCTTAGCACACAAATCTGCAAATATGATGCTCTGAGGACTAGATGCCTGAGGGGTCGTACTCACCATCTGGGGAACTGGAGCATTGATCACCTGTGGAGGAAGGCTCACTGTCTGAGTGGGACTAGTTACTTGTGAGGGAGGACCTGTGCTGCTAGGGACAACACCATTATGCGCTTGCCAGGGAATGAAGGTTGCATTTGCCTCCTGTCTCTGATACACTGGCACTGGTGCTGAAAAAAGATTGTCCAGACTATTCATTGAGTGGCTGATACTGCTGCTGGTTAGGGTACTACTTGTACCTCTTCCAGCCAGGTTGCTGAACATTCTGCCCTTGGTCCTTTATCTGTTATTTGTCTGGACCATGGCCATTATTCTGAGAATGGCCTTGATGCTGGGGTTCACTCTGAGATGGCCTC
Organism: Coenobita brevimanus; assembly: GCF_032717465.1. Classification (NCBI taxonomy): domain Eukaryota; kingdom Metazoa; phylum Arthropoda; class Malacostraca; order Decapoda; family Coenobitidae; genus Coenobita; species Coenobita brevimanus. Next base: position 50,629,684 of record NC_136967.1, on the reverse strand, counting down.
CCAGACTTGGCAGTATCTTTCCTGTTCTAGGGCTGTTGCTTACAAGATTGGTACCCATACATGGTGAAGAATGCTCCAGCCTTCTCCACCATTTGGCTGGCATCCTTTAATTGACACAGCCTTAGCTGAGCCATGAGCTCAGCAAGCCACAATTTTTCTAACTGCATATGCAGCATAAGGTCAATTATCCCCTCTTGAAAGCGAGGGATCTCGTCTTTCTCTCTTCACTTGTCTAAGTAAGCAGTGAGACAGTCAAGGAACTAGACAGCAGTCTCCTTTTCTTGGAGATATGCCCTCCTGAACTGACTCCTGGCATCGTCAGCCGTGAGACCATAAGCTTTGATGGCTTTCATCATCATATAGATGGGATTGTCTCCACGAATTCTATGGAGAATATCGAGGGTAGGTCCCTCAAACAAGCTATGAAACTGGAGCCGCTTCGCTGCCTTGTCCAGCTGGTACAGCCACACCATGTCCTCAAAACGAGCTATGAACGGCTCGATTCGTTCATCTTCCTTGTACGAAGAAAGCTTGAGGCGTGGGGTTGCCAAAACGGATCGTGGGAGAGCACTCGTGAAGCTAGGGTAGGCTGCACCAGATATGCCTGAAGCCAAGGAGTTGCCTGATCTTCAGCACCTCAAGCTTGTGTTTCTCACGTGGCTTGCACTCGGGAAGTTTGTGTTCATGCTGTTGATGTTCGTGTTTGCGTTCTCTCTCGCGTTCCTCGCCGTGCTGTTCTCGCTTGTATTCGCATTGAATTTTACACTTCTTAGGCATCACTCTCACGGTGCTGTTCATAAATGTACTAAATGTACTGCGAGAGCAAATAGTCTTTAATTTCCTGGGGATAGATAAGCCCCATATCTTCGGCTTCCTGTGTGTAAGAATTAGTAGCCATGGTGCTAACTAACTGAAGCTGAGTGAACTAGGCTGATGTACTGACTGCTGTTTTGCAGTCGAATGAGAGTTGAAAATTAAGAATATAGGCATAGGCTGGTGGTAACCAGATCTGTCTAGTTAATCTGGTGAGGAATGAAAACAAAAATACAGCTGGATAGGAGAAGACGTTTACAATACTAATAAAGCAGAAACAATAACTACCAGTATGCTAGTGCCTAAAAACTTTAATTATTATAACTAATAACTAGCTATGAGTGAGTGAGTTTGTTACTCTTTCATCAGTAACTTTAATGTTAGGAGTTAATATCCTGGTGAGATCGTTAAATGTCAAGGGAGGAAGTGAAATATGAATGAATTGCAAATAAGCCGTCAGTTGCCGCAGTGGGAAAAGAAATAAACTGAATATATCCCCACTACTTATGGGAGAAAAAAGGAAAGTTACCATTGACATGAGGGCTAACGACTTATGAAATAAAGTAGTAAGTTTTCACTTTATGCCGCCTTAAGGCCCTCTCCCACTTCGGCGTAAATAGGCACGATGAAGCCACGATGAAAATCGTGGCTGAAGTCGGTGATGTGTCGACGATTCTGAATAAGAATCGTGGTGTCGGCGTAATAACGGCGACACCAGTACGACAAAACGCCGAAACCTCGGCGGAGTATACGATATAACTGGCGACTAGTAGCCGACATATCGCTGATATGTCGGCGTAATGCACAAGCATTATTCTAAATTCAAATTTTAACGTTTTTTTTAATGGCGACTCAATGGTGAAAAAGGTACAACGGCGGCGTGCTGTCGACGATGTATCGTCGATGTGTCAGCGAATGCATCGCACGCACCTTGCAGACAAAACGCTGAGGCCATCGCAGGTGCCTCGGCGTCATCGGCGTATTTAAGGCGATTAATCGACGGTTCATCCGCGAAATGTCGGCGATATATCACCGACATTCATAAGATGAAATATTACTGTCGCACAAACCGGTACATATCGTATGGTTTACGTAGGCTATGTCGTATTAACCTCCCCGATGCATTGCCGATACATTGCCGACGCTTCGCCGTATGACCGTATGACATCTCAACGTTTTTTTTCACCGCCGATGCCTCGCCGATGTCGACGATCATACGCAGTTTATATGCAGTGTAATCGCCGACGTCACCGAGGCGTCGCCTTGTTGTTTACGACTAATCTGCAAAATTTTACAAAATCATGGAGGGCCACGACGTTTTCATGCAGCATGAAAACGTCGTGGTCCCCCACGACAAATTTCCACCTCGTGCGACGTATCGGCGCCATGCCACGAATGGACAAGATTTTGATGAATATCCACGATTAGGGATTTTTGACACATCGTGACTTTATCTTCCACACTTTCGCCGAAGTGGGAGAGGGCCTTTACTTGGCCGAATCTCTGAAGACAAGAATTTCATAAACTTTCTCAACCGTACACAAAGGAAATTAATCACTAACGAATGCTAAACTGTTGCTACTGTTGGCCTTTGAGAAAGTGTCCTTATCCCTGACACTCGATAATAAATACTAATAAAGACAGATTCTTTCTGGTGCTAACTCCTGGCTGGTGCAAACAGATTTATGAAATAATATGAAAGAACTGGCTTAACTACTAGTCGTGATTAATATAAGAAGTTTGTGTAAACTGGAAGTAGCAAACTAAAGTAAGCACAATATGGAAAATGAAACATGATTCTTACATTTAATCAAGCCCAAAGGAAAGAAATGTAACTTTACTGATTACAAACAAAACGATTTTTTACATTACAGGATAAATTAAATGAGTAATCACTCACTCAAATAAGACAACTAGCTAATACTCTTAAGCCTAGAAAACATAGAAAATACTGGTCTATGGAGAAAATGGAATCATGGCTGCGGAGACTTGGCAACACCGCAGTGTGCACTGCTGACGTTTACTGTTGCCGATCACCAATTCGATAGGGAGATGCGAGGGTCATAGAACTGCTAGAGACTGGGTGATAAGCCACGAGGTGGGGGGTCTTCACTGCATAGCACTGCTCTTGAGAACCTCTTCCCGTGGCAGCACTACACCAACTGACTAATGTTCTCATACCAGCCACAAAGCAAGTAGGTGTGGCTTAGCCACGGCTGGATTAAGCATGTGGGAGGCCCGGGGCCCGCTTGGAAGGGAGGCCCCCTTTCCAACTCCCCCAATGGCATACACCACAGACTGGTAACCTAAATCCTAATATATAAATAGGACACTTTTAGTTGGGAAATACTGAACGGGGACTATTCATCCAATGCTGTAATATGTAATGCATAAACACGAAATGAATAAACACAAGTTGCTCTGGTGGGAGGCCCCCTCTTGGTGGGTGGCCCAGGACCCGGGCCCCTTGGGCCCCCCATTAATCCGGCGGTGGGCTTAGCTCAACCGCTAAAGAGGCAGGGCGGAGGAATGATAAATACACAAAGTGTCACTTAGTAATGCGCCAAGGACGTGCATAAAAATAATCACTTGTGAAACAATAACAAACGTTTTGAGAACAATCCTAGTTGGAGCACTGTCGAGACGGTTAGCTGAGTGAATATTTTTGGGTTTTTCAATAATGCATCTTCCATTCCCATAATAATACAGTATCATGAATTTGTATAAAAACAGTCTGGCGAATTCATGCCATGAATAAACCCCTATTTTCAATAGATATCACTGATAAAAAAAAAAAAAACACTCCACTGAAAGCAAGTTACAAGTGCACTAGTCAACTAACTCACACGGAGATATGTTCGCTGCACTGCAAGTGTGGTGTGACTCATGACCGTGTCGTGTTCCAGCTATATTCTGGCTTATTATCAAATAATATATGTTGTTTTAAACATGGATTATGATAATAAGAAATACTAAATCCAAATATATTTTCACTGTAATAAAATATCCATATGTAAATAATTATAATTATAGTGTGAAATTATTAAAACAAACTATAATTCAAAACTAAGAAAGAGTTTTATTGAAATATCTTACATGATGGAGAAAAATGGCTAGATTTTTATTTTGAATTCAGAGCTCCCAAACATAAAAATCATATGGAAAAATCAAAAGATTTTTTTTATTGTATAACAGTGTTATCTTTTACCATTAATATTGAGTAAGAAAGAGAATATAGTGCACCTTGGAACTCATTGTAAAATAATGAGATAATGAGAAGGGGTTATGTTGCAGGGGAATACAATGTGTGAACAGCGTCTGAGATACATTTACAAGTGAAAGATGTCTGTCGGATCATTACTAGCCTAGTATATATATATATATATATATATATATATATATATATATATATATATATATATATATATATATATATAGAGAGATAGATAGATAGATAGATAGAGAGAGAGAGAGAGAGAGATAGTGCATAATGAATCTAAACAAAAACTCCCAGTAGAAGACTGATACATTGTATCTGCCGTAGGTAATTATTCCTGTGGCAACAAATATGTCTGTAAATTATTGTAATTACAAGCAGAGTTTATGCCTCAGTTATGTATCAGTTTAAACAACAAAGGAAGTCTTCACCTTTTTGTGTATATTACTACTATTATGCCAACAGACGGTGCTTTTTACGCCAGAACAAGAATCACCTTCATTTTTTAATACCGTCGGTTGCGTGTCGTACGCTAGTCTGGGGGAGTATTTAAGTGTTCTGATTATTAGTCACAGATGTTTTTAAAATACTTTTGTGTTTTCCTTGTCAGTAACAAAGCTTTGCATGTAAAAAGGAAATGACAGCATCCACGACCAACGAAAGACAACACCAAAGCCACATTTTCGTCCACGAGCATTTAGATGCACATATGATTATCTTCATCATCTTGAGAATGCTTGGAACATAACAAAACTTATTCTCATGCAGTCGACAGGCATAAACATAAGTCTCTTTTTTTCTTTGGTAGAAGGTTGTGGGAAAATTTTAATGTTTTTTCTTGTGAATCACGCGCACCTGCAGAAAAGTTTGTATGCTTTCTGTGTTATTTTTACCAACATTCCTATTCGCAACCACCCCAAGAGTCCCCAAGATCAGTATTTCGGCTCAGTAACATAAGAATTCCTTTATCATCGGCACGACCACCACTGCACCGCAGGGAAGAAACCACACATCATTCCAATTGCCAATACACTTTGTCTGCATATGAATGTCTGTGGGGTGTAGCAATACTTTTATCACCTGGGGGAGAGAGAGAGAGGGGGGGGGGAGAGAGATGCATCAATTATCTACTCCTTTATCTGTTTCTCTGTTTATTTGTTTATCTTACCATGTATTTGTCCATCTGTATGTAAGTATGCATCAGATGATTTGTTGAACTCTCCATCTGTATCAGTCATTCCATATATGTGCCTATCGACAGTATCTATTACTTGACGCAGCACCACATCACATCATCTGATGAGTGGCTGTTCCTGCAACCATTGACGTTTATATTTTACTGTTAAGAATTTGTCCCTCCTCTTCTAAGAGTTTCAAAGCCTCTGCTAATGTACTCAGGCAGAGGTCCTTTTTTTTTTTTTTTTTTTCCTTATTGTTATCTACAGACGACTGTATTCTATTCAGAATTGTTTCCGAGCTGTGACGGCTAGAAATAGCCTTCATTATTTGAATATGATGAGTTCGTCAAGTAAGTTCGTCTGAAGACAGCAAAAGTGGAAAAAATGTCAGCATACTGAGGAACAATAAAGCTTTGAGTGTAGTGACGTCATCTTCATCTTGTTAATGTTAAACAATCGTATTCAACCGAGGAAAGACTTGAAGCCGCAGGTTTAGCTATAAAGCTTCTTACTAAAATTGGATTAAATCGCCAAAAATTCGTCTCGGGGTAGGGAAAAATAACAGACAAAATGTCTAGTTATAGGAATGAATCTGGTTGATGAATGCAGTCCCCCTGAGGTGATAAAAATACAACAGATGTGCTATTATCGTACTTAATTTCTGTGCACTCAGATGTCACCTCACTCTCCTCCTTATGACGTACCAAGTGCATTATGTAATATTCCTTGATTACCGTGTTTATACCTCCCACAGGTGCCAGTAGTTAACACCACATTACACAAATTACACACACTAAAGCACGACATAGCTCAAGCCAACGACTGTTATTGGGATAATTAACACTCATGGTCCCGACAACTCCAGTATCCCAGCTCAGGTAATGTCAGACGATGTTATGCAGCTGACAGTGACCAACAGGACCCTGGGAGTGTTAACCTTTAGATGCTGGGAGGCCACTCCTAAGATAAGTAAATTCCTCTGTAGGTGTTAAGGATAAGTCAGTTAGGTTTTCTCGCGTGATAATAGGGTTACTATATTCTGTTTTTAATCTTTCTAAGGCTAGGGACATTTCGAAACTGAAGAAACTGGTACGACAGTAACAACAGGATAACAATTACATCGTCTTAAGGTCGAAAAATGGTTGAGTCCATCATTATGTGGATGTCTTATTCACTGAAGTATTGCTTTCTAATGACATTTTTTTTTTTCACCTTTATGTACGATAGTCTGTTCACACTCGGACATGGGTGTTATACAATGCCTTCACTGGTCCCTTTATTATCAGCGGGTCTCTTTAAGTCGAAGAGGTTCACAACTCCATTAAGCAGTAGTTCAATTACCAAATGGGACAGCGACAATATATGTAAGGAAAGTGAGCAGGTAAGGCGAAAAAGGAAGGTAAGAGAGGGAGGAAAGGAGGAAGAAAAGCGGCACAGAGACGGTGACGAGGTTTGAATCATCTCTCATGTATCACCCCACTAGTAGGATCTGGCTGTGAGAAGATGGTCCACTGAATGTGATGTGGAATTTTGAGTTTGGTGTAAGAAGGTCCACTGAAGGTGTTTGGAGTGAGGTTATTTTAGTCTGTATCATTGTCCAGCGTCATTCCAATTGTCATATCTGCGTTTATTTTTTCTACTTACCATTCCTTCTCATTTCCACCATCATCGAACCCCAGAAACTTCCTTTATATTATTTTTTTTTTTTAGCGTTGTGTTATATCACTTCATCAGGATACTGTTTATATTTTGTTTCATGCTATTTCCAGGCGAAATAACTCAGCATTACGACAGACTCATCCAACTAATGATGTTAGATACTGCCTTCATCAATCGCATCAGTACAGGAATACTTTCCCAAGTTAAGTAAAATTCCATGAGATTAACAAGAATACGATACATTAAAACAGATGATTTAGTTCATCAAGGGTTAACCTGTGTTTAAGGAAGGTTGTGGCATGCTCGGGTAAGAGAACCCACACTTAGTGCTCAGCTGTGCTTCGTTGGCTGTAGTAGTGGTACTGTTTTCCAGTGACAATTACCAAGATAACTATAAAATCAGCTTTCTCCGTCTCACTATCTTTCGATGCACGACTTTGTCACTGCAGATTACCAGGATGGTCACTGAATTTTTTTTTGACGATATTACGTAGTCCAGCGGACAAAAGTGATGTTCCATAGATTTGATGCCAAGAATGTGACTGAACGCTTTTGATAAGCAATACCAGAAAGGGAATTAGACTGGAAGTCAATGTTCTACAATGCGGTTGGCTAGCCTCGGGCCCCTACGTCTCGAAAGTGATAAAATGGGATTAGCGTTTATTTCCTGTGTATAATGAATGGAATAATGAGGAATGTTGTAAAGTGAAACATAATAGCGAAACACGTACAGGATTAGGTATATATATATATATATATATATAAAGGCGTGAGTCAGGGTGATACAGTATCACCAAAACTATATATAGCATGCACTAAAAGCATTATTCAAAAAGTCAGAGAACAAAGTAGGAAAAGTAAATGGAGAGAATTTAAACCATTTAAGATTTGTAGATGACATTTTCTCAGCTACAGAGGCATTGCAACATTGCAAGAAATGTTAAATTATCTGAACGGAGAAAGTGTCAAAGTGGGAAAAAGAATGAACCTTATAAAACTAAAATGTTGTTTAAGTAAGGTACGACAAAGAACGTCATCAAAATATATGAAAAATCTCTTGAAAAAGTGGAGAATTACATTTACGTGTAGAAATACTAAATTAACGAATGACTATGAAAACGAAGCAAAAAGACGTTTTAACTGGTTAGAAAGCTTGTGGTAAATAGAGACATCATGAAAAGTTGCTTGCAAGTATGTATGAAACGATAAAAACACAGCGAATATATATAATCCCAGCTACGAAGTACAGATGTGGGACATGGAAACCGACAAAATCAATGTAAAATAAAACAAATCATTCTCAGTAAGCAATATAAATTCCAGTGTTGAGGATAACTTTGAGAGACGGGCAGAGATCAACATGGGTGAGTGAGCAGACGAAAATGAACGACATTATACAGTTATCAAAGAACATAAATGCACGTGGGTAGGATATGTAGCAAGAACAATTGATAACAAATGGAGTAAAGGTTAACTAATTGCACTCCAAAAGACTGCAAGAGATGAGATTCAGTTTTCAGGCAAAACCTGGTAGAGATTAGCTCAGTCAAGAAAGTCGTGGGAGAAGGTTGGGGAGGCTTTTGTCCAGATGTGAAGTAGCAATGGTTAATATATATATATATATATATATATATATATATATATATATATATATATATATATATATATATATATATATATACACACACACACACACACGAGGTGCTAACCAAAAGTTCCAGTAATTTGAATATTCCAGGAAAATAAGTTACGTTACCTCCTAGTTCTCACTGTTGCCTTCGAAGTAGTCCCCTTGGGCATGTATACAGTGGTCCCAGCGTTTTCTCCACGAGTCCATGCATCTCTGGAAGGCTTCAGGCGTGATAGTCTTCAGCACCTCCAGCGATTCTGTCTGGATCTCCTCAGTCGAGTCAAATCGACGCCCTTTCAGTTGTAAATTCAGCTTGGGAAACTGGAAATAGTAGCAGGGGGAAGGTCAGGCGAATAGGGTGGGTGGGGAATGACTACAGTGTTAGTGGAAGCCAGGAACTGCCGGACAGCAACTGATGTGTGGGCGGGGGCTTTGTCGTGATGTAGGACCCAGTCCTTGTTCTTCCACTGTTCTGGACGTTCGCAGTGGATGTTCTTCCTCAGACACTGCAAAACTTCACAGTAAATGCTGACAGATTGACCGGGTGGGACGAATTCCTTGTGAACAATCCATTGGATATCGAAGAAAACGATCAACATCGACTTGACACTGCTGCGAACAAAGGGGGATTTCGCGTTTTGATTCCTAGAATAAGAGAATAGTAGCACCCCTTCAATTTTTTTAAGAGGTTAGCCAGTTAGTTTACCTTAATCCTTCTATTTGTCCCCAAGTCACAATCCTTACCATATGCGGCTCCCTGTTGTTGTATATATACACTAGCAGGGGTACCTGGCATTGCCCAGGTCATAAAGACGAACACTCTAATCCTATTTGTTCTATTGCAATCTTTCTACTCCAGGAAGACTACTTACCTCTTGTGTTGAAGAGGGATTATTAGAGGTCCAGGAATTTTCTATTTCAGCTTTCTCCGACTAACGCACAGTACTTGTGCGCACGTGTTTACTATTACTGGTGACATCAAATCTCCTCCAACCAGTGACCTCAAATGACCTCGGAAGTCAACCTCACATAGTCTGTGTTGTAACTGGAGGTCATGTGAGTCTCCATTCCAAAAACTGGGCTGCTGGGTCCAGTCGTTCGAGTGTGTACTACCAGTGACCTCAAACAACCTCCAACCAGCGACCTCAAATGACCTCGGAGGTCAACCTCACATAGCCTGTGTCCGAACTGGTGGTCCTGTGAGTTTCCATGCCAAAAATTGGGCTACAGGTCCACCTGGCATTGCCCGGTAGAAAAGGGCAAACATTCTACTGGTGACCTCAAATGACCCAGATCTGAATTTTGACCCCCCTAAAACCATCCTTGGGTCACCCTGATTCAGAATATACATGGGTCTGGGGGTCTCTGACCCATGTTTTGGGCATAATTGAAGGACAAACAAACAATGGGGCTCTTGTATATATAAAGATATATATCTTAAGTTCTATGTTTACGTTATAAGATATTATCTTATAAATGTTACTGATATTATGTATTATGTACTGACTTTCTAGTAGTACATAACATATAATAGATGTGTTTTGTGTTATGTAAAGAAATGTAGAGTTAAACATTGCTTAGAATTATGAAAAATATTCGAGGGCATATCATTTTATTTGCTATAACATATCAATTGCATAACAGCTTAGTCACACACACACACACACACACACACACACACACACACACACACACACACACACACACACACACACACACACACACACACACACACACACACACACACACACACACACGAAGGAGCGCACGCGCGTTCTATTCTTAATATTGCAAATATTATATGAAGACAATAATATTTTAGCGTTTGTAAGTCCACAGTGTTATATAGGCTAATGTAAATTTTGTTGGTAACGCATTTTTTGCCGAGTATATCTGGGATGCTGGCAATCCCCCAGTTCATGACATGACGTGGCAACACTACTGGTAAAAGTATCAACATAATGTGTCATTTATTTTTCCATTTCGAAAATACAACTTTAGTCAGAAGTACGCAACTTGTAGCATCTATGTAAAATAACTGAAGCTCAGTCCCGGCTGGGTGCGGCGTTTTTTTCTCCACATACACAAAACGTGTGCTTGGAGTTTGAGGACGACATGGTGGCTACCGGGACTGGGTTGTTTACAATATTTTTTTTACTGATTCCCGCCTTTACTCCTCACAGCAGCAGGCGACAAAAATCGACACCACAGCCAGCCAGTGCGAAGGCTACGACTCAGTCTACCCAGTAGGGCATAGACTTCCTTCTAACTCTTGTTTCCCTGGAAAACGTTGTCCCACTGGGGCCAGTTTCCTTATGGAATGAAACCTTACTTGAAGCTTAAGGTCTAATATTTTCGGAATTCGAAAAGTGTTGGTTTGTTTGAAGCTTTAGGTTTGAAATTAAGGGAGTTCTTTCATTATTTCATTGTGATTTAAATTTGTTTATGAACTATTTTTCTTTGGTCTTTCTTAACCTTAGAACGGTACACCTTTGTTTGGGTAAACAGTGTAGGCAAACCAGGGTCTGTGAGACCAAGGCAAAAAAAAAAAAAAAATTGGGTTTCATGTGTTAAATTCATGACCATTCTACAACTTTTGGGGGTCTATTTTCTATCAAATAATCAATATAAAATTAGAATTAACTTATTCTACATATTTTAAACAAATTAAAAAAAATGAAGTTTTTGTTTGCATAGATCCCATAAAAAAATAAATAACATAATGATGCTCCCACTGCTCTTTGTGTTGAGGTATGATGGGTCTTCATGGTATGGTTAGGATAGCTCAAATGGTGCAGCCAGATCTGCAAGATCCTCAATTACACGTGGGTCTCACAGAACAGGCCCCAACTTAAGTGCATCATACACCGAAACAGAGGGAGAGCTGGATATCCACTAACCCACCCTTAGCATGAACACCAAACCTAGGAACCTATTGAGGAAAGGGGTTCCTGGCGTCTATAAGTTGCTAAACTAGAAAGCAGAATAAAAATGCTGGGTCTCACAGACCCAGGTGTACAGTTCTGTGGATAATGCAAGATCATCCTTTTTTAACTTTATAGAAAGACATAACTGCAGACTTAAGATAACATTTTTTTCGTGTGTGTCCTACTCTGGGCAAAGGCTTCAGGGCCTATTTCTCGGGAGCAGGGTCCTATCCCAAGGCCCAGTATTCCTCCTACACTTCCACATGTCACCACTTCGGTGCCAACACTCACTGTTCATACTGAATACTTGCTAGGGCTGTTTCATACAGGACTGGTGTATTGGTATTAGCGGGGGTACGTTTACGACATGTCGGCGGGTATTCTGGTTCATCAGGAAAGTTTGTTTTTATGAAATTCAGATCCTTAAACTGTTCCCTGCTCCAGCTAGGATTCGAACCTAGGTCCATTAGGACTGCAGGAAACCTCACTACCGATTCTGCCACCGCCTCTCATCCGTTTATAGTTAAGTTCCCTTGATATACACATTTAAATAATAAAAACAGACATGCACTGAGACAAACACACATACTACAGCATATTTTATGATATATTGTTTCACTTAATACTTCACCAGTAAAACACATAGTAAAACACATAACTCATCCAGACACCATACCATGCCACATCTCAATACACCATAACCTCCCCCACACACACAATACACAGCATACCATATCACACCGCATTACGAAACTCATACCAGGCCACACCACGCCAAGCCTCGATAAATTAGACAACACATCGTGACGCAATGCCACATTCCACACACACATACTGAAATAATTTTCACTAATACACAGATATACTGTATAGACTTTAACTGTTTTCTCGTAGGTGTGTCATCATCATGACCATCAGTATGATAGGATAAGTGGTTTTTATTCCCCCGCCCACCTAAGATGGAGGCGGCATTAAGTGATTCGTTTGACCGTCTGTGCGTGCCTACATGCGTGCGTGAATCCGTGACACTTTTATAGGGGCGATATCTCCTGAACTCATTCATGGATTTCCACCAAATTTTAGTCAGTGATGCAGCATAAGTAGATGAACTGATTAGGTCAGCTAGGTCAAGGGGTTAAAGGTCAAGGTCATATGGGGTCTATTGGGTTTATCCATGTGGGCACGATATCTCTTGAACCCCTCAACTGACTTCGACCAAACTGTTGCTAGTGATACAGTATGAAGGGACGATGAAATTATTAGGTCAACAGGATCAAGGGGTCAAAGGTCAAGATCATTCAACTTAGGTTATCCTTGTGGGCGCAATACCTCCTGAACCCCTTGAAGGATTTCTACCATACATTTGCCAGTGATGCAGTATGAAGGAACGATGGACTGATTGGGTCAGCAAGGTCAAAGTTCAAGGCTAAATGGGCTTGAGTGCGATATCCCCTGAACCCATTGACGGATTTCGACCAAAATTTTGTCAGAGATACAGTATGAAGGGACAATGAACTGATGAATTTAGTAAGGTTAAGGGGTAAATAGCCATGGTCAGTGGGTTTGGGCGCAATATCTCCTGAACCCCGCAACAGATTTCGACTAAACATGTCAGTGATACAGTATGAAAGGACGATGAACTGATTAGGTCGGCATGGCCAAGGGGTCAAACGTTAAGGTCATATGGATTTGGGCGCGATATCGCCTGAATCCCTTAATGTATTTCATCCCAACTTTGGTCAGAGATACAGAATGAATGGATGATGAACTGACTAGGTCATCAGGATCAAGGGATCATAAGTCAAGGTCATATGGGGTCAATTTATTTCATCTTAGTCTCAGTTCAACCCAGCAAACCTTGTCATGGAGGTTGTATGGCGAGTCGGTGAATAAGGCATGGTGGAGGCACACTGGGCGATGCTTTGCGTCGACAGCTCGAGGCCTGAGTTCTCAGTTTTTCATTGCTCAGTATACAATATTCATTCATATAATCTTCAGCTACACCTGTTACTTCATATGTGGTAGGTCTCCATATTATAATTGCAAATCATACTAGATAGATAGATAAATAGATAGATAGAGAGACAGATAGAAGCAGGAAGTCAAATGATGAGAAGGTGTTGTGTTTGCGAGAAGCGAGCAGCGCTAAACGCTTACACGGGGGAAAGCTGACGACAGCGGCCAGTAAGGAGATGATTCAGTTAGCTGTCAGCAGTCCTCTCGTGAGAAAGATCTAGTCCACCCACGAGGAACACATGTGACACACCCCTGCTATACCAGAATTTAGGAAAGAGAGCTCAGACGGAGACTAGCCACCGAACAGGCTAGACAGAAGGAGACAAGCGACCCTATAGAGAGGTCGAGACGGAGATTAGCTTTAGAACAGAGAGAGAGAGAGAGATAGCGAGACAGGGAGGTAGCTACCCAGGACTTATACTATTATACCTGTTTAATATTTCCAAGACAAATAAAAATAGTCCCATACTATTCTTTACCTCTCCCGTCACTACATGACATCTGGTGGGGAAACTACTACAAGATATAAAAGCCGCACAACGAGTAAATCACAAGAAAAAAGGACCAAGAATACATCAAGAAAGAAAGAAAACAAACAAACAAACGAAGAGTGAGAGACGATTCACAACTCATAACCACCAGACCTCACCCTCCTCTCTCTGCTACATCCACCAAACCCCCAACGCTTACGCAGGTGTGAAGAGGTCAATGCACGCAGCAAACCACCAAGTCCATATTTACAACTCATCTTACTCACTCGTCTTCACTCAAGTTACTCATCGCTACTCATTCACTCACCACAGCTACCAGTGTGGGAAGTTGAGGTCATCATGAGTGCTTGCTGAACAGACGCCACGTCAGTCAACACACCACCTGCACCACCACTCACACCATTTCCCACCACGGTAAAAATTAGTAAGTTACATAGTTACTTCATTTATACAATACACAGTGATAGACAATAAGCTTCTGCACAAACATATAAAACGTGCTGTATAGTTACAGCTTAAATACACATACTTACTTCAATTATCTTCATAATTCAATCATTAAATACTTGCACCAACAATAAACATTCTACACAGTATATATTCATTCATTTATTATAATATTTATTTACTACCAACGAGTGTTACCATTTATACCTACGTAAAATACGTGTTTCATACATACAACTATACATTAATTATATCTACAAAGTGATAAAGAAAATATACCATCACAATTACTCAGTGAGCAATTAAAAAAACTGTATTAAACATTTATTAATTAAAGCTACCTAGTGGAAACAGATAAATTAACTTACGAAAAAAAAAAAAAAAAAAAAATGGCCAACACAAATGCCGTTAGCAAGAGTGAACATCTTCAACACAGTCGTGAAGACAATGATTTCCACACAGTGCTGACACACATATTACTCACGATAGGTACAGGTGAACAAGTCAGTGTGTATAGTTAATACTGTATATATGTATATATATTTTTTTATATAAAATAACAAAATATGGGACTATATAATATCATTTTATAGTATCTGTGCAATATAAACTAAACTTTGAAAAAGTATCCCAAGGAAATTAGTCAGCAATTATGCAACCATGAACAACATGGAAAAAAGTGTACACAAGCAAAGAAAAACAAACTATAGAAAATCAATACATACAAAAAAGAAAGAAAGAAAAGTAAGAAAGAAAAAAGAGAAATAAAGTAAGATCTCATAACAAACAAATGAAAATAAGTGTAAGTGTTACTATATATGCCAAAATACCACAAAATACAAACAAAAAAGCAAATTGTGTCTCCACAAACAAGTGGCATGACACATCATCACTATCATCGACCGCAGCATATGTTAGGACTGCAGTTATTACAATTATGTTACTCCATATTACAATTATGTACCTACAACCGATATGTAACAATTATGTAACGACAAACGATTGCATTATGTTACACTAACTACAATTATGTACCTACAAACGATATGTAACAATTATGTAACGACAAACGATTGCATTATGTTACACTTTGCCAATTATGTAACAGCTGCATTAACAAGATGTAACTTTTATGTAACTTTAATTACAATTATGTACCTGCAAACGATATGTAACAATTATGTAACGACAAAACAGTTGCATTAACAAGATGTAACTTTTATGTAACTTTAACTACAATTATAAGGCCAAGACACATATGTAATAGTTGCATTAACAAAATGTAACTACAATTATAAGGCCAACACAATTATGTAGTACCACAATGTTAGTACAATATTATAAGTCATACAATTATAGCACAATTCTATATTACCAGTATCATCATACAAGTTAGGTGAAATATTAGACATTACTAAAGTGATAACTCAAATATGTAATGTATAACCTAGCAGTATTACCATTGCACAATTATATGCGTACGTCTGTTGTACATGCACGTCTTACAAGTGTTATACAACAACCATTGCATTTATTCAAATATGTATACAACTTGTTTAAAGGTAATATTACTGAATAATCACTATTTACTATGAATAATATATGTATACAATATTCATACAATTATGTTACTTTACAATATTATGTATTTCACTTAATTAGCTTATAAGTTCATTATAATGTATATATAATATGTATTAATATGTTATGACTATTAAATGTCGATGGTACGCCATTTTGCGTGGCAGAGCAATGTGGTAGGTCTCCATATTATAATTGCAAATCATACTAGATAGATAGATAAATAGATAGATAGAGAGACAGATAGAAGCAGGAAGTCAAATGATGAGAAGGTGTTGTGTTTGCGAGAAGCGAGCAGCGCTAAACGCTTACACGGAGGAAAGCTGACGACAGCGGCCAGTAAGGAGATGATTCAGTTAGCTGTCAGCAGTCCTCTCGTGAGAAAGATCTAGTCCACCCACGAGGAACACATGTGACACACCCCTGCTATACCAGAATTTAGGAAAGAGAGCTCAGACGGAGACTAGCCACCGAACAGGCTAGACAGAAGGAGACAAGCGACCCTATAGAGAGGTCGAGACGGAGATTAGCTTTAGAACAGAGAGAGAGAGAGATAGCGAGACAGGGAGGTAGCTACCCAGGACTTATACTATTATACCTGTTTAATATTTCCAAGACAAATAAAAATAGTCCCATACTATTCTTTACCTCTCCCGTCACTACATGACATCTGGTGGGGAAACTACTACAAGATATAAAAGCCGCTCGACCACAAGTCTAAAATATACGCCTCTACAAGCAAATACAAAGTCGCTGCTTTATGATACAAAGTCTTTATGACACATAGTCTTGTATGATGTTATCAAGTATGACTCGATCTACTTCAGCCATGTCACAGGTTGGTTAGATCCCTCCTGAGTGCGGCATTGTGTGTGACTCAGTAAATAAATTTGATGACCATCATAAAGTACTAATAACACAGTATTAGAGGATAATGCCAGTGATTGTTCATTATGCCATTCAGTCATTGCTATAGGGTGGATCGTTTTTACACTACTGTGAAAAGCAAAATCCATTTTAGAGCTCAAAAGTTGTGTACTCACGAGAAAAAAAAAAAGTGAAATAAAAACTTTCTGCAACAGTATCTTCTGCCTCCCCAACGAGCTCAAATATGAAAAATGTCAAGCAAAAACATGGAATTTGCATTTTTTTTTTACTACAAACCAGGCATAAATCATATAGCAACAGTTATAAATGTCTTCTAATTTGCATCCTAAACACACAGAAGAATTGCCCTTCCTATTTAATAATATGTTCTGCCTCCCCAACTGAAGAATTTTTTTCTTAAATACAGTATTCATAAAATTTAACAATTTTTCAAAATATTCTTGAAACTCACAAACGTTTAAAAGATGCTTCTAATAGTTTAAAATGCGGTGTATGGCAGCATAAATGAGTGTGTGTAAAGTCTCAGTGCTCTAGTATAACATCAACCTTCCCAAATTAGCATAATGCCGCGCAGTGCATACCCTCCACATGCCTGTACACCCGTTTTTGTATAATTTTACATGTGTCCTCTTTTTCTTTCACTTTCAGTCAGTTTTCATTAATCTGTTATTGAAGTAGCACCTCAGAAGTTTGCCTAATACAGACAGCTCTGATTGGATTGAATACTAAGGATGACGTTCCAAGAGACAAGATTTTCGACTGTGTCCAATTTTTGAGACACCAGACGATTTTAATAAGAACTGTCTTCCAACATATAATGATGTAATGAGATTTTATCTAAATGTATGGCAGAATTTGAAGACATCCAAAAAGGAGCCAACATTTTCTGAGACCAGTGTCTATCATTTCAAAGGTAATGGCTGTGTGGCAGAGAGCTTCTATTCCAACGGTCTCTGATGAGCGTATTTTGCAGATGCTGAAGAGTTATCCCAACAAATACAAAATTACTTCAGAATCCAGCAAAGGGAAGGAAGAACGTTCAAAGTTTTCAAGAGAAAGCTAAAGGTTTTGAATAAGATTATGAGGACAGACTATATGATGTTTCTGCTTGCAAATGTAAGGACTTCAGGAATTGCAAGTGTGAGAAGGAGAGAAGAGTGTCACAAATGGAGAGAGAATTTTTAATGGACCGCGAACAAAAAGAAGAATGGTTATTGGATCTGTGGATGCTACCACAACTACGAGAAATGTAAAACGATTGAGTAGAAAATAAGTAGTACCTGGTCCCATTCAAGCAGACTTGTGTGAAATTGAATTGTACTGCAATACAAGTTCAGAAAATGACGACAGTGAAGATGACTTTTCTTAACAACTTCCTACTAGAGCAAAGCAAGAACTGAAAGGAAAGAACAAGAAAAAAAGCCTGCGATCT
The DNA here is from genome assembly GCF_032717465.1 of Coenobita brevimanus. Classification (NCBI taxonomy): domain Eukaryota; kingdom Metazoa; phylum Arthropoda; class Malacostraca; order Decapoda; family Coenobitidae; genus Coenobita; species Coenobita brevimanus. The sequence continues at coordinate 50,611,405 of NC_136967.1, read as the reverse complement.
CGTCTCAGCTAGTAGAAGATGTAGCACCATCGTCTCTGCTAGTAGAAGGCGTATCCACATCGTCTCTTCTAGTCGGTGTGTTTCCAGGGAGATGGGGTCGTCTTAAATGCGCTGAAAATTCCACCTACTCCACCTGTGAACAACACTGTTTTTTTTTTTTCATAAGGTTTATTCCCGATAATGTTGAACCATTAACAATACGAGGTATATAGCATAATCATTCATCACTATTTAAGATTACACACATTGTAAACAGGACCGGCTGTGATATCGTTGGTTGAATATATTCACGACTTGCCCGCAACCTGGGCTTTTCTCACAAATGTGGGCGGTCTTTGTGTTAATCTTGCTGCCGCACTTGTCACAGCGGGTCTCTTGTCGTACCATGATGAAAGGGAACACAGAGACCCCAGATCGCTTTATAAATCACGAGCAGCTCAGTTGCCAGCTGTATGCTCCACTGGTTCTGTCATAGTGTGGTTAGATTTTTACAGATGCACACATTCACACACAAAAGGACATGCCCTGTTCATGGTCAAAAGCCATTAATTTGTTTCATTCCTTTTCCACTCAGGCAGTATTAGTAGTAGTCGTGGTAATATTGGTGGTGGTGTTAACTGTAGTTATTGTAGCTGTATAGTGAATGTGACTGTGGTAACAGAGAAAATTAAAAGAAATTAGGAAGAAAGAGGAAAAACAAATGTAAGAGAGGCGGAGACTATGCCACACTTTTTTTTTTCTTTTTTTCAGCACATTCGCTTTTGGTGAAAGTGGCCTACCACGGTCAAGGTTAGTGAAAACATCCTGAACGCTAAGTGAGAGAGAGAGATTGCCCTAGGAAAGTGAAAGTTGTTATTCGCTATCGAAAGTACAGTATCAGGAGAGTGTTTTGTTGCTGTTATTCGTTAAGTGGAAGCCACGGTCAAGGCTGGGTAAATGTGCCCCCTGGAATTCTGAGAAAGATTGCCCTAGGGAAATGATAGTGTTTGTGGTCAAGGCCACTCACCATGGTCTCCCTTGGTCATTTACCAACTCGACACTGAACGAGGTGGATGTAGACCTGCTCAGTTTTCATGAATAGAAATCATCCCTTTCCCTAGCTCTGGACAAAGGGGTGTGGCATAGTTACATCATAAACATGTGAGGAGGGTAATCATCCCTTTGTGTAGCTCTTGAGAAGGGGGTGTGGCCCAGTTACGTCATAATCAGGTTGGGAGGGGTAAGGAGGGGGAGGGGGAAGGGGAAGAGGAGAGGGGGGAGGGGGTTTGGGAGGGATTGCTTGCAGGCATGCTACTACGGGTGCATAGTACTGGGCATTTTTATACTATTGGTATGTAGTCGTGTCATGAAACACTCCCTATAAAATCCAAGAGGGATATTAACAATAAACTATTGCCAACAATCTTTGCAGGGATCAGACTCTATTCAGCTGAGAAGTTTCCTCTCCTATTTCAGAACCGACAAAATAAAAAAAAGCCGAATATTAATGCACTTCTCAACGACAGTTGTACGCATATCATGTAAAAACAAACCGACAAATGAAGGAGAGAGAGAGAGAGAGAGAGAGAGAGAGAGAGAGAGAGAGAGAGAGAGAGCCGTAGCATGGTTTTACATCCCTCCAGAGTGAAGGAAACGGGTCTGTGTATTTTGCTTCGGATAAAAGATTTATTTTTTCTTTGCCGCTCTCCTTGTCCTTTTGTAAGGCCCCGGGCGAGGCAGGCTTCTCCCTGGCTGCCAACAAGACAGTCCCAGAACACTCTTAAACTTCAAAGGAATTATATATAGCTTGTTTTTTTTCGGGGGTTGGGGTGGAGGCAGGGGTGTTGAAGGAAGTATTGTTCAGTTTTACAATTTTACAAATTTGCTACCGCCATTTGTTTTTAGTAAGTTTATAACTGAAAGAAATGCATTTCGCTTTTCTTTCTTTATGCTACTCTCAGATGATTTTAATCAGCTCATTCATTATAGAGCTATTTCGGTAGTTCCACTTATCAGCCTTTCCGCCGCCAGAGAAATTCAGTCAGGAAGCTTCATTTAGAGAGATGCAGCACTGCTTATCACCTTTGCTACTATCAGATTATTTCAAACAGAAAATTCGGGTGAAAGTGGTCCACTTCAATAATGCAACGTGAGGTGCTGACTGTGGTAGTCTAAAGGTAGCAAGACTGAAATAAATATTACATCATCGAACTGAAGCTGCTAACAGCTCAATTTATTCATATATAAAAGGAATATCTTCATGTGTTTCAGTTGTTGCCATGTGGTCTAATGGTTAGAATCCAACAGAGCATAATTGCGATCCCCAAATCACTGTCGATCTAAAAATGCCATCAAGGAAATTAAAGTAGGTAGATAATTATCATACTGGACTACGGCGCGTAGCCGTGGGCTCCTACAGCTCATTGGGATTAAGCGGAACTGCTTGTTAACTTTCTTATAAGTCGCTACGCTGCTGTATGTGTTTATTTCTCCTCCTCCTCCTCCTTCTTCTTGTTCTTCCTCTTCTTCTTCTTCTTATCATCATCATCATCATCATCATCTTCCTCCTCCTCCTCCTCCTCCTCCTCCTCCTCATCCTCCTCATCCTCTTTTTTCTCTTATTCATTCTCTTCTTTCATCGTCTTCTCTTGTGAGCATTATGCTTTATGCGTATGTGTTTTCTTTTTAATCTTCGCCATCTTCCTTTCTATAGGCCGAACATTACTCAGACGGAGGGAGGAGAACACCGTCACTCCTTCCCTCTCCCAACGGCCAGGTATAACCAGTGAAATGTAACCGTTCCGTGACTAGCCTAGTATAAATTCGGCTATGCTAAAAGCGACGTAGAGAGGAGGGAAGGGCGGAGGCCACTTCTGGGGACTTATTCACAAACTGTTTTTTTAACTTTCGAATATTCACTGCAATGACGTGCTATTAATGTTTTTCTAACTACGTTCATATACTTTCTTAATTTTAACTTTTTAACCGCAAATATGTACCGTATTTTTGCAACATCCATATTGTTTTATTCAGTATTAAAAATGTTATGTTGGGTATTTTTAGACCTACTTCTCGTTCTAAAGACCTCAGCGACTGAGTGGGGTCCTCTTTCTAGACCGGAAAGAGAACACTTACAAAGGAACAGTGCATAAAAACTCAACAAGACACCTTAACACATATATTGCCTTAGTCCAACTTCCTTACAATATACATACAATGGTACACTGAATGTGGATGGGGTATAGTGACAGGTCAGCTAATATAGGCACGATAAATCACATGGGCACTGTGCTTACACCTGAGTTACTACACAGTAGAATATCACATAGATATGGTGACACTGTTCATACACTCGGTCTCTTTGGACTCTACGTGATATATTGGTCTCTAGGCCATACACTAGTATATTACTCTGGTTCTAGGGCGCTTAGGCATTAACATAGCACTCTGGATAAACTGGGGGAGAGACACTTTATGGGTGGTGTTTCGGTCTCACTGCTTCTATACCACATACAGTTGCTGTCACTATTAAGTCTCAAGCACGACACTGGGGTCTTGAGGCGTCATCACTGGGCTGCTGAGGTCTGGGCTTAACTGAGGTGGCGCCCGGGGGTTGGAGGGAGCCCTGCTGAGGAACCCTCCTGCCGAAGGCACAGGACAGCTCTCGGGGGCGTCGCGGCCCAGGCGCGTGTCTGTTCTGGGGTGCAGGGAGGCCCGTTCGTGCTCGGGCCTCGACCTGGTGAGGGGCCCTCGGAACTGTGGCCAAATAGTGTTAGGAGTCGGGCCTGCCGCCTCTTGCTCCTGGCGGATGGCTGACGGTGAGCAGGGCCAGAGCGGTCCCGCCTTGGGGTCCGGGGGCTGGTCCTGGGAGGAATGGGACTGCTGTCGCCTCTAGGTGGGGTTACCATCAGGGGCTAGCTTTGGCACCTCACCCGCGGGGCATCCATCAGGATCCAGCATCGTCCAGGGGCAGGCAGGAGTGCGTGAACCCCGCCTTCAGTGACAGGACCTCGCCACCACTCCTGGAATGGCAGCCCCTCCGGGGAACCACACCTGTAGGGAGAGACAGAAGAGCGTCCCATGCAGTCGAGGGGTGGAAAGTGGGTCGCGCAAGAGACTTTCTCCTCCGGGAGAACCCTCGGGACTGTGGACAAAGGGCGGACAGTGGCCGTCCCTTTCCCGATGCGTGCAGTGGCCGTTGTCACGGTTCCACAGCTCCTTGGGGTAGCAGCAGAAGGACGTACAGTGGCCGTTCCTTCCCCGGTGGTACAGTGGCCATCGCCACGAGGCTGATCCCAAAGGAGGAAGAGGGAGATGAGGGACATACGGTGGCCATTCCCTTTCCGGCACGTACAGTGGCCATCGCCGCGGGTCTGCCTGCCCAACGTGAAGTAGCTGAGGGACGTACAGTGGCCGTTCCCTCCGCAGTACATACAGTGGCCATTACCATGGTGCTACTCCCGGTGGATAAGGGACGTACAGTGGCTGTTCCCTCCCCGACACGTACAGTGGCCGTCGTCGCGGTTCCACTCCTCCTGCCTTTGCCTGTTGGTGTGCATACAGTAGCCATCACACCAAGGCGGGCTCCAGATGTGGCTGCAGCAGAAGGACGTACAGTGGCCGTTCCTTTCCTGACGTGTACAGTGGCCATCGTCGTGGGGCTGGAGAGGGAAGCAGCTGAGAGACGTACAGTGGCCGTTCCCTCCCTGGTACATACAGTGGCCGTTACCGTGGTGCTGCCTGGGACTCTATCTGGAGCAGTCCCACCCCGCTCCTGTCGAGGGCTGGTCCGGCCGAGAAGTAGTTTCGCATTCCTGCGACGTCTTGGTTGGGCAGGTTGAGGGGAAGAGGGACACAAGGTCGGGCCGCACCTGAGCCCATCTCGCTGTGGGCTAGTGTCGCATTCACCTGGCCCACCGTGGTGTCCTGGGGTAGGGGTTGGGTTGCAGCTCCGTAGCGGGGTGGGGGGTCCGGCGGCGGAATAGACACATATCAAAGCAAATAACCGGCACCACAGAAAGTAGCTGGTTAGGATAAGGTGCCGAGCTCCCAACCCTCAATCCCACCCGGTATACTAGCATCCACAGCAAACGCATATATAGTAATTTTGCATGTGAGCACTGACAGGTTCATTAGGTTGTGGGCACCACAGGACCTGCAATTGTGGGTTAGGAGAGGCAGTGCAGTCTACATCCTCAAGCCACTAGGATACTATCCGTAGTTTCCATTAAAAAGGGAATGAAATTTACTACGTGTAATGAAAATATGTCTCAATAAGGCATGCTCGTTATAGATATTAAGCGTGGATAATGTCACTGGTGTTTTGAATACACTAGTTATTCATAACTCAGCCAACTCGACCATCGCCGATCAGCAACACTGGTGTTAATAAATCGCGAAGCAAGAGGTACTAGAAAGAATCCTAAGTCCATCAGAATACGCTCGTCCCTGGACTGTTCTTTTGGCATTGGGAAGAAAATTCACACTCTGGCATTTCCTTTGGCCTGGGGACGTCATTTTTATTTTATAATTGTTGGAACAAGAATACATCTGTTCAGTCTGCCAGGGACCTATAAAAGTGAATTGGGTAATACTTGACTACAGAAGAATTCCAGTGTTATATTTCAGGTAATACCAGATACTTACTATTAGGTGAAGGTTAATCATGTGAGCCAAGGAGTGTTAATACTGGTAATATTATTAATAAGCCAAGAGAGAGAGAGAGAGAGAGAGAGAGAGAGAGAGAGATTATATATTAACTGTAATTTAAAATCGCACCAAGAAAAAGTCGTAAACAAACCAGATGCAGTCAAGAAAGTGTGTAGCAGTAAGGAAAGCTTCAAGGGGATATTGGAGATTGTCCTTGGGTAGTTAGAAACATACGTATGCGACAATAAAAGGATTATAAAGTATATAGAAAATAATATATAACTGACATTTCTTCACCATTAAACTCTGGTATCAAAATGTGTATCATTTGCAGTCCAGTAATGCGTTGTGACTTTTATATTTTTTTTTTTCGTGTCCCCGCCTGTCCAAGTTGTTGGCCTTAGCATTCAGTGGGGTGTTGGATGCAACCGCATATTAACACCATAATCCGTAGACCTGAGGATCCTACCTGTTTCTTAATCATTGCCAGTTTCGCAGTGCTATGCGACGTTATAATTCAGTCTGTACAAGGACTGTCCAAGTTCTTGGTCTCAGCATTCGAGCATATTATGAATCAAGGTATATATTCTCACCACAGCCATAATGCGTCAGGATCCTATCTTTCATCATCGTGATTTCCAAAATACTGTACATCACATTTTTTCCCCCTCTCGTCTCGTCCTTGCCTACAGAAGTTGCTGATCTATGTAGATGAGGAGTATAAGGAAGCACACGTATCATCTCACCAGAAACGAATTTCATGTAGCTCCTTCCTTGGACGGACTGCTTAATAAAACCCACTAATTCGTCAATTCCATAATATGATGCGGTGATTGCACAGTATCTTCAGTCCTATTCCCAGCGGTATAAGTTGTTGGGGTGAGCAGTGAATCTAGTGTCGGAAGCAGGCATATATTCTCACCACAAGCGGGATGCCTCAGGTTGCGTTCTAGGGGAAGATTAGGACTTAGCTGAAACTGACTGTCTGCCTTAATGAACCTTGTGAGCACATGCATACACACACACACACACACACACACACACACACACACAAGCACCCGAACACACAAACACAAACACGCAAACACACACCAAGAGAGAGAGAGAGAGAGAGAGGACCCATAAAACCGATTTGTTGATAGGATAACGCACCTTGAACCACTTAATCACCGCTACAGCAAATTTACGTTTACTCCCTCTCTCTTTATTCCAGATGCCAAAACATCATTTTATTAAGTCCAAGATGGACATCTCTGACGGAAACCATTATATGCAGTTTATCTTTTCTTGTTATCTCCAATCAGTTTAATTCAGTATAAGATAGATTTTTCGTAATGGGGGCTTTGGTATTTCCATAATGATCCCCTGTAATAAGATGGTTTTACGGCGCTAAATGAAATGATCTGATAACAGAAATTATACATTTTCAAAAAAAACTCATCCAGATATACTGACTGCTTCCTCACGAAGTCGACCAGACATTTCTCTGGTCAAATAATTTTCATCTGGATATAGCATGAATAGTGTGAAATAAAGAAGTTAATCCGTGAAGGCCATAATTAACCTACGCAGCAGAATCACTCTCTTCATAGCCGAAAAAATCGTTTGGCAGCAACAACAACAAAAACAAAATATGAGATTAAAAATATTATACCTTAAGCATAAGTCATCTCTCCTTAGTTTCTTTCCAGTTTTAGAAAAGCAGGTCCAAAAAGTAAAATGGTAAAAAAATTAAGCAGGGTTCATTCCACATCTGTTTACGTGATGCAAGATGGCGCAGTATTCAGTTCCCACCCAAGCCATCCAGATAAAGTACCCCTGATATGTGTGTGTGTGTGTGTGTGTGTGTGTGTGTGTGTGTGTGTGTGTGTGTGTGTGTGTGTGTGTGTGTTTCTTCCTCATTCCCTTATTTCCTTTTTCTCCCTGTCCTTCTCTAAGCCTTTTTCTTTCCCCTCTTCCCCATTGTACCATTTCTTCCATTACCATTTGCCTTCCTCTGAAAGTCTCTCAGTTTCACTTTGCCTCACATCCTCTGCCTCTCTTACTTTCTCTCCCATTCTCTTGCCTCACCCTCCCTCCAGCTCATTAGCCGTAGCTACTGTAATTTACATCTCAAGCAAAAGGGACCACCTCAAGTCATGATAACCCTTACTTTTCTCAGTTCCTGACATTTAATTACTCTCAGTACTGTGGGTTTCTCTCTTAATTACCCGTTACGACTTCTAGACGAATTACACGCCACACACACACAAGAAAAAAAAAATTAGGGGGGATAGGGTAGTTTCGGGACCGGATTTGGTCTGATGTCAAATTCGTTTTGGCTCTGATTTTTCAAAGCACGGGTGAGAAGTTTGGTCTGGTTTCTCCGAATTCATACTCTTCAACTAGAAAGCTAGAAAGCACGCAGAAAGCGCGTACCTCCATCAATGGCACTGCCATTAAAAAGGATCCGGATCCGGATACGTCCCCAGTTTTAATCAATTCTTTCTCGATCTTTGGCCCGTCTTTCCACAGAATTTCATTGAAATTAATTAGAAACTTTTGGAGACATTGTGCGGATACTCAGGATCCGACTCCGGATCCGCCTCCAAATATAATCATTTCTTCCTTGTCCCATGACCCTGCCTTCCACACACTTTCATCAAAACCCGTCCACAACTATTTGAGTAATCCCGGATCCGTATCCGTGAATACAGGATCCATATCCGTCCCAAAATTTAATCAAATGTTTCTTGGTCCATGGCCCATCTTACGACAAAATTTCATTGAAATTCAATGAGAACTTTTGGAGATATTATGAGGGATACTCCGGATCTGGACCTGGAACCGCCTCAAAATTTAATCATTTCTACTTGGCCCGTGGCCCACCTTTCCACATAATTTCATCAAAATCCGTTCATAACTTATTGAGTAATCCCGGATTCGTATCCGTGGATAGAGGATCCAAATCCGTTCCAAAATTTAATCAATTCTTTCTTGGTCCATGGCCCATCTGTCCACAAAAATTTCATTAAAATTCATTTAGAACTTTTAGAGATATTGTGCAGGATACTCAGGATCCGGATCCGCCCCAAATTTTAATCATTACTTCTTGGCCCATGGCCCACCCTTCCACAAAATTTCATCATAATCATTTGTTAATTTTTTGAGGATCGCGGATCCTGATCCCTGGATATAGGATCCGGATCCGGCCCGGGATCTGCCTCAAAATTTAATAATTTCTTCTTGTCCCATGGCCTATCCTTCCACAAAATTTCGTCAAAATCCGTTCATAACTTTTTGAGTAATCCAAGACCCGTAACCGTGGATATAGGATCCGTATCAATCCCAAAATTTTATTAAATCATTTTCGGTCCATGGTCCATTTTTCCTCAAAATTTCATTGAAATTCATTGAGAACTTTTGGAGATATTGTGCAGGATACTCCTGATCCGGAACCGGAACTGCCTCGAAATTTAACCATTTCTTCCTTGGCCCACGGCCCACCCTTCCACAAAATTTCATCAAAATCCGTTCATAGCTTTTTGATTAATCCTGCTACAGGAAACAGACAAACCAACGGCGCATAAAACATAACCCCCTAGGCGGAGGTAATTAGTTGTGATAAATAATGTGCATAATATTTAGCTCAATAACAAATCGCCTAAAACACAACTCAGGATGAAGGAATATGAGGCAGTATATACGCTTTTCCGAGTACACAAACCGACTGAGTACAGTACTGTGAACAAATTCATTGGTATGATTTATAAGATTCGTCTTTCCCATATGTTCACCATATAGGGCTACAATATCTCTATAGGTCTGCAGAAAAGTAATTATGAATTTTATGTTCAGGGAAATCATCGGCATGCACATCATAGGCAATGTCAGTTGAAGGGGTCCAAATAGAATCTGCAGGGTTTCCAGTGGAACATGCACCATATAAATCATATATATTACAAATCGTAACGACTTTTAAACAATAATAGAAAGAAACTAGACACCAAGGGGGAGGCGGTGGCTCAGTCGGTAGAGAGTTGGTCTGCAGTCCTAACGGACCCGGGTTCAAATCCCGCTGGGGCAGGGAACAGTTTAAGGATTTGAATTTCATAAATATCAGACTTTACCGATCTACCAGAAGACCCGCCAACATGTCGTAAAAATACCCCCGCTAATACCAATACACTAGTCCTGTATGAGACAGCCCTAGCATGTATTCAGTATGGACGGTTGCTGTTAGCGCCGAAGTGGTGATATGTAGAGGTGTGCGGTACATAGGAGGACTACTGGGCCCTGAAAGCAGGCTGTGAAGCCTATGCCCAGAGTCGGTCACATGAAAAAAAAAAAAAGACGTACCTGAACAAGACGTCTCTGTCATCATTAATATTAAGACTTTTTGCCATGTAAGCTCTCTGCCAGGTTAGTGTAGTTGGTGCGGAAAGATGACAGACACACATACTCAGGTTGTAAAACGCCTCCAGCGACTTCTTGATAGTTTATTGAAAATCTTGTACATCCTACTCCATTAGTGTCTAGTTTCTTTTTTACCTTTACTAAGTCATTGCACCTACTAATGATGCACTCGATGAAAGGAAAGACACATTTTATGAAAAGTTGCAAGAAGGAGTAGGAAGGGTACCTAGACATGATGTTTTGATCTGCGTTGGAGACTTTAATGCAGTAATGGGCTGTTCAAATGAGGGATTTGAGGCATGTATGGGTAAGATGGGAGTTGGTAGTAGGATGAGTGAAAACGGAGTGAGGTTTGGAAGCTTCTGTCTAGCAAATGACTTAGTCATCGGGGGCACACTCTTTCAGCATTGCAGTATACACAAGACAACTTGGGTGTCGCCGTGTGGAAAATATAAAAATCAGATTGATCACATCGCTATCAGTAGGAGGCATAGAAGTTCTCTGCTAGATGTTCATGTTAAAACGGGGAGCGGATATTGGTAGTGACCATCAACTCAGCATTGCAAAAATAAGGTTTAAACTTAAAAATCAGAAGAAGGAAAAATCTGGTGTTGGTAGATACGATATTGTTAAGCTTAGAAGGGAAGGAGAAGAAAAGGAGGAATTCAGATTAGAATGCAGAAATAGGTTTTTGGTGTTGGAAACGTTGGAAGAGGGGGAGAGAAGTGTAGATGAGATGTGGGAGGATGTGAACAAAGTTTTGCATGAGACTGCTGAATGTACGATTGGAAGGAGACATAGATTCAGGAGAAAGAAATGGATGTCAGAGGAAACGTGGGATGTGATGAAAAGGAGAGGTGAGGCTAAATTGAGGAGTGAGATGCAATGCGTTGATGAACGAGAGATTGAATTAGCAAGAGCTGCGTACTGGAGTTTGAATTCAGAAGTAAGAAGGTTAGCTAGGAGAGATAAAAGAAGATGTGTGGATGAAAAGGTTGCAGAGACTGAAATCTTAATAAACAAAAATGATGGACAGAGTCAAAGAATAGCATATGAATCGATTAGAGAACTGAGTGGTAATGCAGGTAAACGCAAGGAAATACCAGTTAGAGACAGGGAAGGAAATTTATTGACCAAAGATGGAGATATTAAAAATAGATGGAAAGAGCATTTTGAGACAGTTCTTAATAGACCAATACCACCAGAGGAGGATATACCGTCTGCTCAGGAAGATTTAAATATAGAAACAGGAGAGTTGAGGCTTGCAGAAGTGGAGAAAGCAGTAAAACAGTTAAAGAATAATAAGGCACCAGGGGAGGATGGTTTATTTCCGGAAATGTTTAAAGTGGAGGGGGATAGATTAATAATGATCTTGACCAAGCTATTCAATAAGATATGGGTGACGGGGTTACAACCATCAGTTTGGAAGAATGGTGTAATTGTTAAAGTTCCGAAGAAGGGAGACCTGAGTGAATGTGGTAATTGGAGGGGAATCTCTTTGTCACCGATAGCTTTGAAAGTTTTCAGTAGAGTGTTGTTAAATAGGTTGGAGCCGGTGGTTGAGGGTATTCTGAGGGATGAACAGGCTGGTTTTAGAAAGGGACGTGGTTGCAATGATCATATCTTTATAGTTAGGCATTTGATGCAGCAAGTTAATGAAATGAGAGTACCGTTAAGTCTTTGTTTTGTTGATTTTGAAAAGGCTTTTGATAGTGTTTCGAGAGAGACTATGGGGAAGATCATGAGACATTATGGAATACCAGAGGTGTTTGTGAGGGTCATTATGAACATGCATGAGGACACATTTTGTAAAGTGATGGTTGATGGTTGTCTGAGTGATTCGTTTGAAGTCAAGTCCGGAGTAATTCAAGGTGGTGTTCTATCGCCTTTACTATTTATATTGGTCATTGATTACATTATGAAACGCGTTGGAACAGAAACTGGTGCAGGTATACTTTGGGGAGAGAACAGGAAACTTTTGGATTTAGATTATGCATATGATATAGTTTTGATTTGTGATGGGCCAGAAGAGATGCAGAGAGTGTTGGACTGTTTGGTGAGTGAAGGTCGCAAGGTGGGTTTGGTTATTAATTGTGGCAAAACTTAAATAATCAATATGAATATGGAAAATGCGGAGGAATGTGTAATTGGAGGTATGGTTGTAAAGCAAGTTGATAGGTTTAAATAATTAGGTACTTATTTAGCCAAGGATGGTTCTTTGAACTTTGAATTCGAGGAAAGGTTAAAGAAGGCTAATCAGGCAATGGGAATGCTTAAAAATATTTGGAATAATAACAATTTTTCTGTGCATACAAAAATCAAACTTTATAAGGTAATGGTTAGGAGTATCTTAATTTATGGACACGAGTCTTGGTACAGCACAGTGACTATGGAAAATAAATTTTTGGTGTTTGAAAATAAAGCACTTAGAAGAATATTAGGAGTTAAGTGGTGGGAAAGGATACCAAATAGTAGAATTAGAGAAATAACGGGAGTGCAGCCGATCGATGAATATGTTAGATTCTCACGATGGAAGTGACTAGAACATGTGTATAGGAGACAGGGAATAGTACGAGGTACACCAGGGTGGGTGGCACTTGGTAGGAGAGGTAGAGGAAGGCCAAAAGAGACGTGGGTGAGGACAATGAGACGGGAAGCTGGAGATGAGTGTTGGGGAGATCTTGAGGAGTTAGCACAAGATAGGATGTGGTGGTGTGAGTTCATCGAGGCCCTATGCATCCCCGAGGGTGCCACAGGAAATGATTGAAGTCACTGGGAGAGAGTCATCGGGTGCAGCAGGCGCTAGGCACGTTATGCTAAGTCAATAAAAATTCATCTGTAAACAACAGAAACTTTCTTAGTGTATTGTAGCACATTGGCAATAGGATCTATCCCAGCACTGTATCAGGAACTAAATCATACAATAGCTCTACATCTAACTATATACATCATCACACATATAAATCACACACACACACACACACACACACACACACACACACACACACACACACACACACACACACACACACACACACACACACACACACACACACACACACACACACACAGAATCGGTCTACTGGCCAAATGATACTGCGTTAGGCACTCTTTTCAAATATTATATATTGACCAAGCCCTGGGTCGAGTTGCTGTGGTTCAAAAAAGGCCTGACCAATAAACCTGAAAAACTGCGGCATTCTTTTGCAAACCTTAATTGGGTTTCCGTTTTGAAAATAATTATTTTATAATATAAATGCCTATAAACTCCATCTCAACAGTATAACCTTTTTATATTTTGTTCTTACAAACTTTAAATTACTTAATTCAGTCTGGGAGAGACTCTTGGTACTGGAACGGTTAGCTGCATCCTTCCTTATCACATTCAGTACAAGTGACATTTTCTAATGCTAAACAGAATAGCATGGAGAGCAAGAAGAACGAAAAGGAGTATTCAGAGAATGCAGCATCAGCTCCCGTCAACTGATCTAAGGGCCCGATATTTACCTCAGTCCTGTGACCATGACCTTCGAAACTGATTTACTTCCATCGTAGCTAACTTATAGACCTTCCACAAGCTTTAGCTAAAGTCAGAATTGAGCTGTTTGAATAGACGGCCCAGTGACCCTGTCATTAGACCTTTGATTTATTCTCAGTATTTGGAAAACTTTTTCTTTTTTCTCTCCCTCCCCCCCAAAAAAAAAATCTACATCAGAATAAAACTGCTTAAATGGAGCTTTCGCCATGTGACTTAGAACGGTGATGTATCGTTCTAAGAAGAAAAACATGTTTTCGACATAACCACCAGGCGCCAAAATTTGGTTATATGGTTACCACCCAGCGTAGTAAATGGTTTCCTGGTGTACAGGAAGCCATTTGGCTTGTCACTTAGTGTAGAGTCACCCACAGGCAGAAGTAAGAGGAAAAAATGAAGGAAAGAAAGACAGAAGAGGGAGTGTAAAGTCACCAGCAGGCAGAAGAATGAGGAAAGAATGAAGGAAAGAAAGACAGAAGAGGATGGATGGAAAGAAGAATGCAGGAGAGGAAAAGGCACACACCCAAGAGCAGCACCACATCAAGTGAGTGGATGGTGAGCGCCCCCACCTATCTATCTATCTATCTATTGCCAGACGCCTCAATCCCGTTTGGGGTGGCCACAAACAAAGCGCCTCCAAGTCGCCCTGTCCCCCGCCATTTCACTGCCCTGCTCCCAACTCACACCCCCCTCTCTCATATACCTCTCCACCCCATCCCTCCATCTCATCCTTGGCCTCCCCCTCCCTCTTCCCCCCTCCACCTCACTCACATACACTCTCTTCGTCAGTCTTTCACCCTCCATCCTCTCCACATGGCCAAACAACCTCAGTGTGTTCCTCATAACGCTTCCTATCACATCCACATCAACACCACAACGCTCCTTTATATTCTCATTCGTCAGCCTGTCTCTCCATGTGACTCCACAGGCTCCTCTTAAATAACTCATTTCCACTGCTCTCACTCTTGACTTGTGTCCTTCCAACAACGTCCAAGCTTCACTTCCATACGTTAGAGTTGGTATCACAATACTGTCATGTAGTAACTTTTTCACTTCCATGCTCACTTCCCTGTTTCTTATCACTGCTTTCAAAGAACCAGCAACCTTTCTTCCCTGCTGTACCCTTTCAAGCACTTCACCCTCCAAACCTCCATCCTTACTCATCACACTACCCAAGTACTTAAACGTACTCACATTTTCCAATTCCTCACCATCCAACCTCGCTGTACATTCACTGACTTCACCTCTCTCAAAGACCATCACTTTACTCTTCCCTACATTCACCTTTAGATTCCGTTTCTTACACACTCTCTCAAACTCATCCACCAAGCCTTGCAGCTCCCCTTCGTCTTCACTGAACAACACAGTATCATCTGCAAACAACAGTACAGGGAGTTTCCAACACTATCTTCTCTCACCAGGGCCACTCCAACATCCACTACCCTACCTTGTACCTCTTTTATTACCCCATCCATGTACAGATTGAACAACCATGGAGACATGACACATATCTGTTTCAACCCAACTTTCAAAGAGAAAAATTCACTTAGTTCACCATCCACACGCACTGCAGCCTTCGCACCATCGTACATACTCTTCACAGCATTCAACAACTTCCCATCTACTCCATATATTCTTAACACTTTCCACAATCCTTGTCTATCCACCCTGTCATATGCTTTCTCCAAGTCCATGAAAGCCGCATACAACTTCTTTCCCTTCTCTAGAAACTTTTCCACTAAAGATCTAAGAATGAATATCTGATCTACACAACCTCTTCCCTTCTTAAAGCCTCCTTGTTCTTCTCCAACTAATTTCTCCGTTCTTTCTCTAACTCTGACAATAAGTATCCTACCATACACTTTTCCTATTATACTAAGAAGACAAATGCCCCTATGATTAACACACTACTTTTTCCCCTTTTCCTTTGTACAAGGGAATAATTATACCTGACTTCCAATCCTCCGGGACTCTACCTTCCTCCCAGGCCAATCTGCACATCTTCCACATCCATTCTACTACTATCTCTCCCCCATGCTTCAGCATTTCACCACACACTCCATCAATTCCTGGAGCTTTCCCCGATTTAACTTTCTTCATTGCTTCCACAACTTCTATCCTACTGATTTCTTCCTGTCTTCTCACTTCCCTCCTTCTCCCAGCCATTCCCCAGCCACTTATACTCGCATTACTTCCATCCTCTACGTTCAACAATTCCTTAAAGTGTTCTCTCCATCTGCTCATTTTTTCTCCCTTCTCCACTAGTAATCTACCATTTTTATCTTTCACTCCCCTGCTAACTTCACTTCCACCCTGTCTTACTCTTTTCACCTCTTTCCAGAACATTTTCTTACAGTCCCTCCACTTTACACTCAAATTCCTTCCAAATTCCTCATCCACTCTCTTCTTACTTTCTCTTACTAATCTTTTCACCTCTCTCTTTCTTTCTACATATAACTCTCTCTTCCGCCTCTCAAATTCTTCCACGCCCCTATTTCTCATCCTTTCATTGTATGCTTTCTTCTTTTGTGCCACAGCCTGTTTCACCTCTTCAGTCCACCACGCTGTTCTTTGCACCCCCCTCCGTCTTCTCTTCCTTCCACATACCACATCACATGCTGCACATATTTCTTCTGTAAATATCCTACACACACCTTCCACATCTCCCATCTGCTCCGGTTCATATTTGCCCAATCGTTCATCCACTTCTCTCTTATACTCTGCCTTTTTCTCATCCTCTTCTAACCTTTCCACTCTCCTTGCCACTACTCCTTCCTCTCGTCTTTCCTTTCTTCTATTCCTCCATGTTACTTGAAATCTAATTCTTGCCTCCACCAAGTGGTGGTCAGAAAGTCCACTCCCCCATCCTCTATAAACTCTTGCATCCATTACACATCTTCGCATCCTTTCATCCACACACACATAATCAATCATTGCCTTCCTTTCATTCAGTTCACCACCCACCCTTCTCATCACTCGCCATGTATACCTGTGGATCATTTTATGCCTGAAGAGGGTATTGGCTATCACCAACCCCCTCCCAGCACAAATGTCCACTAACGCACTCCCATTCTTATCTATCTCAGCAGGCACACCCCACTCGCCAACTATTCCATCCACCTTCACATTCCCAACTTTACCATTCATATCACCAATCAAAAACACTCTCTCATTCCTTCCAAACTTTTCCATGCACACTTCTACATTTGTCCAGAACTCTTCTCTCACTCTTCTAGCACGATCTTGCGTTGGCGCATACACACACACAATCGCCCACATTTGTATTCCAACTTTCAACTTTACCCACACAATCCTAGACCCAACTGATCCATACTGTCTTATGCTCCTCTTCCATCTTTTACTCACAACTATACATACTCCTTCCTTTGCCCTCTCATTCTCATCTACTCCTGCACATATACCCCATCCATACTCCCATTCTCTCACACTTTCTCCTCTCCATTTTGTTTCAGTTATTCCACATACATCCACTTTCGCACCCTCAAGCACCTGGACAATCTCTCTCTCTTTCACCTCATCATTCGCTCCCCTTACATTCCATGTTCCATGTTCCGATAATCATGCCCCCACCTACGACACATAATTAATTAATTAAATAATTTGCTCACATAAATGATGATGCAGCCCTGAAGAGATGTTCTCTCGCATTTGGTCTGATCAGCTGATCAGGTCAGGTACGGATAAGGGGATGGGTCCATTATGATGTGGCCGAGGTAAACCAGCTCTGCTGTCGGGCCCTGCTGCGAATGTCACTGATTGCACTGCGCAGTTGACCCTCGAGTGGTGTGGTGCGGTGAGGATCTGTCCTTTCTTCCCTTGAGGCTAAGATGTGACTGATTGTGTTTGAGTGGATGAGTAAATTGGGAGTGTGTCGTCCTGTCTCGCTACCTCCCTTTCCTTGGGGGAAGCAGCCTAGGTATATAGATAGATAATCACATGGGTCGCAGTTACATTATCCAGCTTGGCCTTTGACTGAGTTCTTTAGTTCTTGACTCACCCTCAAAACTTTCACCAATTATTTTTCACCTTGCCCAGTGATCTGGGTATTTGAGCTTAATCTGCAACCTTGATCTTTGTTTGATTGATTTCAAACTCAAATTTCTCTATCCTTATATTTTCCTACATTCCACGGTGTTTGATCCAAAAGTGGGTAAACACCGTTTTAGGTGACCTTACCACTTGACATTGACCTTTATTGTTCTAAACAACAGCAAGTTTACTCATCATCTGACCCTCAACCCTCTGACAAAACTTTGTTAACATTGGAACAAAGCTGTTAAAGTAACTTTGTTACCACCCCTGTATACGGTTTCAACTTTTACCTTGCCCTGTGATCTTGACTTTGCACTGGGTGCGGTAGAAAATTACTCAGTTAAATTTTCCCCTTACACTCAACGTTTCCTCAAGGTTTCTTCTAAACTGGATAGAAGTTTTTTTCTTTTTTCGTTGATCACGCTAGTTCATTGTCTGACATAGCCCAGCTGTGAGCATGATCTTTAAGCTATTCTACAAATATTTTTTTTTTTTGTCATCTGTTAACCTTATAAATCTGTTTGAGTTAGAACACACACACACACACACACACACACACACACACACACACACACACACACACACACACACACACACGCACGCACGCGCGTCGCTCAAAACATAGTATCCGCTTTCGCTTTGCGAGCAAGAGTGTCATAATAAACGAAGTGCTTCGGCTAAAAGACTAAATGAAAAAAGAATAAGATAGTCCCTTGGTGCTTCGTGTTTAGTTGAGGGCTGCTACAGTTATGTTGTTGTATTAAAACCCTGTATATAATAAAAAATACAGTATGTTGTTAGATTACGTATTTGATCTTTTTGTGGAGCACACATGAAATTCTAATATTTATGTTAGCTGTTAACATAACGGCTTTACGTTTTAAAAGCCATTGTTGTTGTTGTTGTGAGATTTTCCAGCCTGTTAAAACAGAGTGGAAGCGGGCCTGTGGGCCCGCCACTCTAAAAAAAATAAATAAATAAAAAAAATTAAAAGCCATTGCTCATTGTCCTTTTTCTGCCGTCATGAAGTGAATCAGTGTTTGTTTTCGCAACTGTACAGTAATAGCCAACAAATATCCTTAGATTCACTACAACCACAAGCGTGAAGGCTTGGGATAAATCCTGAACCGAAGATGGTGCGCGTAGCAACAACGCACCCAAACTGTCACTTTGACCTATTACTTCGAACTTTGATCAGTCTGCGCTACAGTCCAAGAACTTCTTCTCATTCCCTTGCTACATTACTTTGCCAGATTTGATCTAAATCTGATCAATCATAAGATACTTTTAGCACCATGAACTTTCAGATAGACCAGTGCCTTGGCATTTTGCCAGTCTTCGCGGAATTGGTATCATTTTTTCGTAGATCCACGTAATATGTGTGCTTATTCTGATTTTGTTCGGGTCAGGCATTCGTGATATATTTCGGAAGTGTGCATACATTCAGGTATACAGGCAGAGAAAGAGATTATAGCTCTCTATTTACGATATCGACGTAGCTAATGAACCGAAGTTTACAGTTTGGCCTACGGTAACAAGACAGAAGGAAATCGAAACAGTTCCAAACGAGTTCTGAACACTGATGCTTGTAGGTGGGTACTTGTGGATGTAATATAAAACACACTGCCAATAGTCCCCATGAATTTCTTTTTTTTCCAAAATCGACCAAAGAAGCTTTGGCCAGCGTCTTCCATTTTTTTTTTTTTTATGTGTTCACTATCTAAACATGCAGTAAAAATAGGGACCGGGGCGGTCGTACTTAGGTGTAATGCCTGGATGCTGTTCTTGCCAGCTCTGCTTGTACTGCGTAGTTCGTGATGTTTGCCTTCTCGCAAATATTGTTCCAGCATGTTAGGTCAAGCTCCTACCTCTGAACGTACTTTTACCTGATATTCACCTCCTGATTACCTACCGGCGTTTTTTGAGTGGCACTGAAGATTCATAGCACCTTTTTCTAAGTGATGTGTCATATATATATATATATATATATATATATATATATATATATATATATATGTGTGTGTGTGTGTGTGTGTGTGTGTGTTTGTGTGTGTGTGTGTGTGTTTGTGTGTGTGTGTGTGTGTGTGTGTAGAATATTCACAGGTTTAATATTCAGAGCAAAGGACTAAAGAAGCTAAGTTATTTGGTCTTCTGTGTCACTTTAAAAGTCGACCCCTGTCCTCTCTCAGCTGCAGCTCTTTATTTCAGTCTAGTGTCTAATGCAGTCAGAAAGAACACGTTTCCCAATTCCTGGGGGTACAATAGAGTGCCATCATCGATTAAAGTGTAGAATGTGGGAAGCAAGAGAGGGCGAGATAACTGAAATGAGATGCTGACGACGTTACGTTTCATTAGCTTAAACTGATTCCTCCTCAAACGCCGTTTTAGACATCATTGGGCAGACAAGTACACAAATATGAGATTCTGCCATACTTTCTTCCTCTGGGAAGAAGGGGAGGAGGGGGAAGAATATTTTCTCAGTATCCCTGCTTGTCGTAAGATGCGAATAAGAAGGGCTTTTTAGTCTCCCATCTTTGTCTTCTACCCGGCCTCGTCTTCCCTTCTTTCCCACCCCTCTTCTTGATATGTCCGTGTTTCCTCCAGCTTTTACTTTCCCTCTTCCTCTATCAGGATAGACATGTTGGTAGAATGGCATGAAAATGATCTCATATTGACGTAGACCGTTCCTCTCTTCCTGGGTCAAGCCTCTCAAGTCAAGCACATTCATCGCCAAGCCGCATCAACGATTCAACGTCTATCCATTTCATCAAGTTGCTGTATCGCCAAACCACTTCATCATCCAGCTGTTTAGCAACCAAGTGCTTCACTGCCCAGCTGATTCATGGTTCAACTGTTCCATCCCCAAGCTGCTTCACTGTCGAGCCATTTCATCTCTCAGCTGCTTTAGTGCCAGGCTCCTTCATCTCCAAATTGTTTCATCGCATGTCGCTTCATCGCCAAAACCACTTCATCACCAGAAACGCATCGTCCACAAGACCGCTTCGCCACCAAGATGGTTACATCGCCAAGTCGCTAAAGCACTTCATAGCGAAGATCACTTCATCACCAAGGCTGGAGTTTACGGAAGTTCAAAAAAGACTTTTTTAAAACTCGTGGTACCAACAGCAAACACTTATATAATCTCTCTCTCTCTCTCTCTCTCTCTCTCTCTCTCTCTGCCAACGAGAATATCTCCAACCCCCCTCCCTGCCATGTCAGTATTCCGTACTACTATTATGAAGTATATGGTTGTATAAATATCCCGTTCTAATGGAAGTCTTCCTTTGTGTGTGTGTGTGTGTGTGTGTGTGTGTGTGTGTGTGTGTGTGTGTGTGTGTGAGAGAGAGAGAGAGAGAGAGAGAGAGAGAGAGAGAGAGAGAGAGAGTTGTAATGCAACTGCTGAATTATATAAGATAGTGCGAGAAAGAAAGCAATGAGAATAGTAGGAAGGAGAAGAAGAACGGAAGAAGGTAAGGGAAGAAAATGTTTAAAGGAAGGAAAAATGGGAGAAAGAGGAAAGGAACAGACGATGAGGAAGTGAGGGAAGAAGGAATAAAGGAAGAGAAAAGGGGGAATGGAGGGAGGAGGACGAGGAAGGGAAAGGGAGGAGGAAAGAGGGGGAAAGTAGGGGGATGAGAAAAAATTATTGTAAAAGGATGAGAGAAGGGAGGGAGAAAAACTAAATCAGGAGGAACAGGAGGAGGAGGTGGAAGGACAAGGGAGGAAGAGGGAGAAGGAAAGGAAGGGGATGAGAAAGAATTAACGGTAGAATGAGGAAAGAAGGGAAGAGGAATAACGGGATATCGAGAAAGAACGATTGAAATGAAATAAGGAGGGAAGAGGAAAGAGGAAAGAGGCGGACCATGAAGTAGGAACACGAAGGTATAATTATGGCTATCACTGTCCCTCTTGGATGAGGTTTCGGTCGTGCTGTGAGCCTCAAGTGAACTGTTTATAGTTCCAGTATCCTTCGGTGTCTTTTCATGTAGCTTTGTTGTCCGAATAAATGTCAGTCACTCCTTGTTTGCCTTGCGAGGTGGATTGACCCAAAGATAAGCAACTGTAGTTCAGAGTATTTAATCATTTTTATTAAGACGTTATACTAGTCTTTTGACATTTTTTATTATTTGTTTGTTTGTTAAAGTGTCTGACATTAGCATAGACATAACAGACCGCTCCCAAAGGCTCAGCAGTCCTCATACGTGCTACTTTCCTTCACATGTTGACATTTTGGCACTGAACTTATCATCCGTATTGAGTACATGGTAAAGCTCTCTCATTCTGGATTGGTATTATATCAGCGTGGTCGATTTTATGACATGTCTCTGGGTCGTGTGGAAGATCAGAAAAAGTTGCTTTAACGAAATTTAAATCATCTAACTATTTTCTGTTGCAGTCGAGGATCGAACTCTCATCTCTTAGGAAAACCACCTACCGGTACCTCTTTAATCACTCTATATAATGTAATATGAAATAAGTCAATGTGCAAAAAGGAATATGGAAGACTGCTTTTAACCTTTCAGTATATTATATCTCCCTACCTTGGATAACATGGTTAAGCACTAATAGCACTGAGTAAATGGTATGCAATATCTTACTTTTGCCTCCCATCTTCAGACCTGCTGTGCTGCCTGATGATTTGTGGGGATGAAGGCGTCGATGGACACATTACCCTACTTGCTGTTTCGGTGGTACAGTGGCTAAGTAAGTGAGATGATTGTTGTTCTTGAAGAACCCTAGTCTGTCCTCGCTGAGCACACCTATCAACCGATGGGAAACAACCGCCCCTGCGAGGTCGATATGTGCAGTGAACCGATGTTAGCTGGTGATCGACAGCTCCTTGCCACACCGAGGAGCAGGGAAAAACTGGGAGGCTTTGTATTTAGGTTTCAAATTATAGTTTATAGAAGGACTATAGAATGCTTCATGCTACTCCGTTTTTTGGTTATATGCTTACCTCACAGACACTGGATGCTGTAGGCCAGTGCCACGTTCCA
The DNA here is from genome assembly GCF_032717465.1 of Coenobita brevimanus. NCBI lineage: Eukaryota > Metazoa > Arthropoda > Malacostraca > Decapoda > Coenobitidae > Coenobita > Coenobita brevimanus. The sequence goes on along the minus strand of NC_136967.1, from coordinate 50,588,797 downwards.
GGCAATGTGATCGATCCACAGTTGGACAGATTATAACCGAGCAAGGCCAGATCTTGTCTCAAAAAAAAAAAAAAAAAAAAAAAAAAAAAAAAAAAAAAAAAAAAAAAAAATTGGTGCCATGTATTTAACAAGTAGTCCAGAAACCACCGAATCAATATCCTCCTCTTCATAAGGAGGATCCTCGTAGTAAGAGTTAGGCTCGCGCCGTGTGTTATATCACACAGACACACACACACACACACACGTTATCATATTGAAAACGTTAAGGGTAGAGGACTTGGGAGCACCCCTTGTACAGTAGTATCATAAAATTAACAAATAAAAATCAGCTTTTATCGACTCAAACCAAAGTGCAAAACGTATTTGCTTCATCTTGAGTTGTGTATCAGACCAGTTGTTAGTAAGCTAAATACAACACACATTATTTATCACAACTAACTGAGTATGAAAACTGAGAAACCAGACCAAATTTATCACCCGTGTTTTGAGAATTCAGATACCCAAAACAAATTTGAAACCAGACCAAATTCGGTCCCGAAAACACCCAGTCCCCCCTATTTTTTTTTCCGAGGCGTGTCATTCGCCTTGAAGTCGTAACGGGTAATTAAGAAAGAAACCGGCAGTACTGAGAGTAATTAAATGACAGGCTAGCAAAACAATTAGGAACTGAGAAAAGTAGGGGTTCTCGTGATTGAGGTGGTCACTTCTACTTGAGGTGTAAGTTTTAGGCAATGATATGGAACTGAACCCGAACCTGAACCCGGAACCGCTGGAACCGGCATATTTTAGAGGAGCTGAAGCCGGAACTGGAGTCAGTAGATTTTTAGCGGTTCCGGTTATCATTATTTTTTTACATTATTGGGAAGACGCCACAAAAAGTTAAAAACTAGAAATTGCTTTGTCATCTCGAAATAGAGCCCCAGAATAATCTCTCTCTCTCTCTCTCTCTCTCTCTCTCTCTCTCTCTCTCTCTCTTCACACACCATTCGGCTAACGATGGATTAAGGATGGGTAGAGTGACAGAGTCGACCACATTATGATATTGCCCTCCTTGTTCTGTCCTAAACTTTTATCATACGTGAATGTGAATTATCCTGCTCATTAAGAAAGCATGTTACAGAAATATCTTTAACTACTTTTTAAAATAGTCATTTCTATTTTTATATAAAGTGCATATCTTTAGGTTTCGTATAACATGTGCTTAATTGTTAAAGTAAACCAGGTGAAGAAAATTGGCTTTATCAATATATTACATTAAAGTTTGTCATAAATATAATCTGTACTTTACCAGTAATATATCTGCAATACATCAAGTTTACAATAAACAGAAAAGTATACAGTATGAAATAAGTTAATCAACACTCTGAATAAAAATTTTCTGTTCGGTTTAGAAATTATTTGATAGAGCAAAATATCCCCTTATTGTATATTTCTAGCTGAGTTTTCCCTGTTTAGGTACCGTTTCCTGAACCGGCATACTGTTACGGGAACCGAACCCAAACCCGGAGCTAATTAGTTGCGGTTCCACATCACTGGTTATAGGAGCTGCAGCTAATGAGCTGGAGGGAGCGTGAGGCAGGGGAAAGAGTGAGAAAGTGAGAGAGGCAAAGGGTGCGAGGCTAAGAGAAACTGAGGGACTTTGAGAGGAAGGCAAATGGGAATGAAAGAAAGGGTAGAATAGGGAATAGGGTAAAGAGAAATCCTGGGGAAAGACAGGGAGAAAAAGGAAATAAGGGAACGGGGAAGAAACACACACACACACACACACACACACACACACACACACACACAGAGTTACATAGTTACACAGATACACAGACCTTAAGGTCACTACGAGGCGGTCAAGCCTTAATACTAATACAGTTATAGGAGCAGGAGAAAAGGATAGCACAGCAGGAGGTTCTCTTCCCCAACCTCCAGACCCTCCGGCATTCGACGTACAGGAAACAAGAGACAAAGTAATACCTTGCAGGACTGAAAAACCTGAAGGAATTTTATAGGATTGGCAGAAAGTAGAATAATATTGAAATGGGAAATTTAGGCATACAGCTACATACTTACTCTATGCAGCACTTTTTTTTCCTTATTATTTTTTTCATATAAAAAGATTTATAGAATGTTTATGTATTATATTTCCCCTAAAATATTGTCTGTGTTGATGACTAGTTTAGGAGTATTGTGTTTTATAGATAGATGAATGTAGACGCGAATATGCAATAATTGCTCCACCCTAACTAAACGATACCAATCGCGTTGAGATACATGTCCAGTCTCTCTCTATATAAATGTATTGTACCACTCTCAGTCACATTCCCAGGGAGTTTATTCCATTCACTTACAACAGAGTAAGTGAAGAAGTTTTTGGCTGAATAACGATTAGCCCTCCTTGCATGCAACTCCATATCATTTCCTCGAGTTACGGTCTCGGTAATTACTGTTAATAGCTTGCTTGAATCAATATAACTGAAGCCTTTCAGGATAATAAAACATTCAATCAGCTGTCCCCTGAGTCTCCGTTTTCTAAGAGAGAATACGTTTAATTCCCTGAGCCTCTCGAGATATGGTTTATTCCTCAGGGACGGGATTAACTACGCTGGACCGCTTCCAGTATTTCTATGTCTTCAACTAGGTGAGGTGTCCAAAACTGCACTGCAAACTCTAAGTGTGGCCTGACTAAGCTTTGGTATAGAGGGATTACAATATCTCTGCGTTTATATGTAAAATGTCTTTTAATGAAGCCAAGGACCCTGTTGGCTTTATTGGCGGCAGAGATACATTGATTTGAACATTTTAAGTCGTCTGAAATTAGTATGCCTAGATCCTTAACTAGTTAGGGCTTGCTAATGATTTGGCCATTCATTTCATAATCACACCTTTTGTTTTTCTTCCTACAGTGCAGTACCTGACATTTACTTACACTGAAGAGCATTTGCCATTTTTCTGACCAGCTGACAATATTGTTAAGGTCATTTTGAAGGCTAATTCTGTTTTTTTCAGTTAATATAGTGTTGCCGATTTTTGTATCGTCCGCAGAGAGAGAGAGAGAGAGAGAGAGAGAGAGAGAGAGAGAGAAAAAACAAAGAAGAGAAAATGGAGAGGAGGAAAGGGAATGACATGGAGGGGGAAGTTTGAGAAAAAGGAAATTGACAGGAGGGAAGAGAGAGATAGGGAGAGAAAGATACTGAGAAGCAGGGGTAAAGAAAAGCATTCCATGATCGGGGTAGGGTTTTGTAGTAAAGGTGGGTTATTGAAACTTCAGCTGAGTCAGAGGCAAGGAGACGGGAGAACTAAAGGAAAGGGAGAGAAAGAGAGAGACCCGGAGGGAAAATTAGGGCAATGAAAAGGAGAACGAAAGGAAATACTTGGGAAAAGAAGCTATTGGAATCTAAACAAATGGAATATGGCAACAGAAAAGACAAAAGCAGATGGTGAAAAGGAGAGGCTTGAACGGAGTGGGAGAGAGATATGGAGGGAGGAGGAATGGGAAAAGAGGGAAACACACACACACACACACACACACACACACACACACACACACACACACACACACACACACACACACACACACACACACACACACACACACACACACACAGTGGAGGAGGGAGTAAAAGTAAGGGTATCTATGATCCAGGTGGTTCATTGTACTGAAAGTAGGTTCTAGGAACTCTGGTTAATAATCTGGAGACAGGAAGGAAAGAGGAGGGAGGTTAATGAAGGTGGAGAACAGGAGGAGAAAGGGAGAGGTATTTAGAGAAAGCAAAGAGAGAGGAAAGGGGGAGAGGGAAAAGAAGTCTGAGACTTGGAGAATACGACAAGGAAAAACTGAAGAAAGAGAGAGAGAGAGAGAGAGAGAGAGAGAGAGAGAGAGAGAGAGAGAGGACTGAACAGAAGAGGATGAGAAAACAAGATGGTGAATTAGACCAATTGAATGCGACGGGGCAGGCTTTGCATGTCACAGTACAACAGTTTGTTTCAGGTGGTAGGCAAATAAATGAGTGTAAACTTGTAGGCCCTGATCCAATTAACATGTGTTCCCATTTACTCTTCTACTTGATTATTGAGAGATATTGTCATTCGGTATTTTGGAGGACCAATTAACCATGATCATGGAGGTTAGACTGGATAGGAATAAACTTGTATTTATAAGAATCAAGCAAGATACAGGGATCACCACAAATACATACAGTGTAGGCAGTCCAAACTAGAGGCCCCTCCAAAGGAGGAATCACACCAGTCGCGAGCCGATACATATCTAGCCAGGCTCGGAATATGACCTTGACCTTGACCTGGTTTCATTTTCGAACTCGTAGATTTTCATCCCTACTACACACCTGTAAAATTTTGTTAAGATACTTGAGCGGTTGCGAAGATATCTTGAAACACACACACACACACACACACACACACATACACACACACACACACAAACTGAAAGCAATAGAAGCTTCGCTATCGCGCCTGGTAATTATGACGCACTACACTCAACGTTATCTGTGGCCGCCTGTCAAACTAGTCTGGTGGGCGTGGGAATTTCATGGACCGTCTCATAATTTTGTCCGGAATAGAAGAGGTGCCGGCCCATCAGATGCCAGAAAATTGGTGTATACCTGTATATCCTTTGCATTCTATACTGGCTGCCTCAGAGTTATATTACTTAGTTCAGGGAGGATCTCTCCCTACGATGCTGGCAATTATTTTGTGGTATTTTTCGAATTTATCGAATTACCTGCTTTTTTCTTTAATGTAGAAGCAAGTTTGAGAGGAGCGAGAGAGTGCTGTTGATTGGAGACATGAATGGCAAAGTTGGGAATGTACGAGTGGATGGAGTGGTTGGTCAGTGGGGTGTGCCAGCTGAAGTAGATGGGAATGGTAGTGCTTTGGTGGACATCTGTGCTGGTAAGGGGTTGGCAATAGCCAACACCTACTTTCGTCATAAGATGATCCACCGGTATACATGGAGAGTAATGAGGAGGATGGATGGTGAACTTGTTGAACGAAAGGCAATGATAGACTACGTGTGTGTGGATGAGCGAATGAGAAGACAAGTGTTGGATGCAAGGGTGTGGAGAGGGTGGGGGAATGGAGTCTCGGACCATCACTTAGTGATGGCCAAGGTAGAGCTGCAAAGAAAGTGGTTGAGGAGACAAAGGGGAAGATAGGAGGAAACAGCTCCTGTGAGAAGAGTGGAGAAATTGCAAGATAGTGAGAAAAGGACAGAGTATAAGAGCATAGTGGAAGAAAGATTGGGAAGGTATGAGCTAGAGCAGATGGAAGGGGTGGAAGACGTATGTAAGATATTCACGGAAGAGATAAGCGCAGCGTGTGAGGCGGTTTGTGGAGTGAGGAGGAGATGCAAGGGTGTGCAAGGGACAGCATGGTGGAATGAAGAGGTGAAACGAGCTGTGGAACAAAAGAAGAAGGCATATGGTGAATGGCTGGCGAGTAGAGGTAGGAGAGAAGATGAGAGAGAGAAGAGAGAGGTATATGTGAGCAGGAGAAGGGAGGTTAAGAGACTGGTGAAGGAGAGTAAGAAGAAAGTGGATGAAGAGTTTGGGAGGAATCTGAGTGTGAAATGGAGGGAGAGTAAGAAATTGTTTTGGAAGGAGGTAAAGAAAGTAAGGCAGTGTGAAAGGGGAAATAGTAGGGGAGTGAAAGATAGAAATAATAGATTGTTGGTGGAGAAGAGAGAGAAGTTGAGGAGATGGAAGGAGCACTTTGAGGATTTGTTGAATGTAGAGAGTGAGAGCAGTGTGAGTATAAGTGGTTGGGGAATGGCTGGGAGAAGAAGAGATGAGAGGAGGGAGGAAGAGATCAGTAGGTCGGAAGTAGTGGAAGCGATGAAGAAGATTAAGCTGGGAAAGGCCCCAGGAATTGATGGAGTGTGTGGTGAAATGCTTAGGTATGGAGGTGAGATTGTTGTGGAGTGGATATGGAAGTTGTGTAGATTGGCTTGGGAAGAGGGAAGGGTTCCAGAGGACTGGAAATCAGGTATAATTGTTCCTTTATAGAAAGGAAAAGGGGAGAGAGAAGTATGTGGTAATCATAGGGGTATTTGCCTTCTTAGTGTGACTGGTAAAATATATGGTAGAATACTCATTGATAGGGTTAGGCATATGACGGAGGAGCTAGTGGGAGAAGAACAAGGGGGATTTAGGAGGGGAAAAGGGTGTGTAGATCAGATATTTGTTCTAAGATGTTTAGTGGAGAAGTATCTAGAGAAGGGAAGGAAAGTGTATGCTGCCTTCATGGACTTGGAGAAAGCTTATGACAGAATAGATAGGCAAGGTATGTGGAAGGTATTAAGAATATATGGAGTGGAGGGGAAATTGTTGAGTGCTGTGAAGAGTATGTACGAGGGAGCTAGGGCTATGGTGCGAGTGGATGGTGAGCTGAGTGAGTTCTTTGATCTCAATGTGGGACTGAAACAGGGGTGTGTGATGTCTCCATGGCTGTTTAATATATATATGGATGGGGTTGTAAAGGAGGTGCAAGGTAGGGCAGTGGATGTGGGGGTGGCCCTAATGAATGAGGGTGAGATTTGGAAGCTTCCGGTGTTGCTGTTTGCTGATGATACAGTATTGTTGAGTGAAGATGAATGGGAGTTGCAAGGTTTGGTGAATGAATTTGGGACAGTGTGTAGGAGGAGGAAGCTGAAAATTAATGTAAACAAAAGTAAAGTTATGGTGTTTGAGAGGAATGAAGTCACAGAGTGTGCAGTGAGGTTGGATGGTGAGGATATGGAGAATGTGAGTGCATTCAAGTACTTGGGTAGTGTGATGAGTAAGGATGGAACTTTGGGGGATGAAGTATGTGAAAGGGTACAGCAGGGAAGAAAGGTTGTTGGTACACTGAAAGCAGTGATGAGAAATAGGGAGGTGAGTATGGAAGTTAAGAAGTCACTGCATGATGGTATTGTGATCCCTACCCTGACGTATGGAAGCAAGGCGTGGACCTTGCAAGAGGGGAACAAGTCAAGAGTGAGAGCACTGGAAATGAGTTACTTGAGAGGAGCATGTGGAGTGACGTGGAGGGACAGGTTGACGAATGAAGAAGTGAAGGAACGTTGTGGGGTAGATGTGGATGTGGTTGAAAAGATTAGGAGAAATACACTGAGGTGGTTTGGACATGTGGAGAGAATGGAGGATGAAAGACTGACTAAGAGGGTGTATGTAGGTGAGGTGGAGGGAGGGAGAGGGAGGGGTAGACCGAGGATGAGGTGGAGGGATGGAGTTGAGAGGTATATGAGGGAGGGGGGGTGAGTTGGGGGGAGGGGAGTCAAATGGTGGGTGACAGAGTGACTTGGAGGCGTTTTGTCTGCGGCCACCCTTTGCGGGATTAGGGCGTCGGGCTATAGATAGAGGTAGATAGATAGATTTACCATCAGTGAATTTAATGAACTTACTCAGGCCTTTAGTAGTTATTGGGTAAGAGAAGGTAATATTTTACTCCCCCAACTTGAGAGGTCTCTCCAAAGCCACAGAAATTAAAAATTAGTCACCTTGCTGAAAGAGATAACACAAAGTAAACTACAATGAAAAATAAATAAAATATACCAAGCATGGCATGTAAGTTTAGCCTATTCCCTTCCACTTCATAGACCAATATCATATAAACATTATCCTCTGCAGCACTACATAAAAGAATAAACTGGACCTTGGAAAGGGAAAAATTCGTCGGCTAGAATAAAGTATAAAAGACTTAACTGACTGGGTTAATAATCCGAAAACTCGTCATTAACGCAGAAATGTGAAATCGATATTGATATTCAATTTACTGATAAATTAAGTGAAGGGCCACATCCACAGACCACCAACAGGTTACCACACACAGCCATAATCTTGTCAACTTCAGAGGCTTCCCAGCATCTCATCCATACTAGCTGATTTCGGCATATGGCACGTTAATGCCCTGTTGTAGGCGATTTAAGCAATCTCTGTTTTGTTTCGTTTTCGTTTCGTTTTTAAAGGCTCCAACATGCTTGCATGTGTCGGCCTTGGTCACCTAATGGCGGCTCTCCACTCTGCACGATCCATTGCAGCCTCCCTGTTCAGTCCCTTAACCCTAAGGTCACACTTAATGACCTCGTCCCATGTCGTTCTCGGTCTACCCCTCATAACCCCACCCCCAATATTAACACTTCTCACCTTCCTCACCCAATTATCATCCCCCATCCTCTCCACATGTCCAAACCACTTCAATCTACCTCTCCTCATCACAACACCAATACACTCCAGTCCCATCCTACCTCTCAACTCTTCCATCGTAAACCCAGCCTCTCCAGGCCTTGGACGCAGGGACGCACTGCACATCCACCTAATCATTGTCATTTCTGTACGTCTGAGCCGGCGAATATCTTCCTCCTTCACTGCCCAGGTCTCACTACCATACAGCATTACACTCCTAACACATGCTGCATACAAAGACCCCTTAGCATGTAGGGAGAGCCCTCTCAATGTCAGGAGAGGCAAGAGCTCCCTGAACTTCTTCCAACCACTTCTCACCCTAGCCACAGAGCTAGCTCCAGCCCCACCTCCAGCATACAACATGTCTACCGAATAACAAAACACTTCCACACACTCAAGAGATTCACCAGCAAGTTCAATCCTTTCACATCTGACAATCTCCATCTGCTCACCCCAGCACGCCGTACACATGAAATCAGCATTATCTCGCAGTCTACCTCTGATACCACTACATCTCTTATGCACCCATTTATCACACACACCGCACAAGATGGACATAATATATATGAATAACATGTAAAAGAATGTCAGGACTCTAAAATATCTCAATCCATAATAGCTAGCAACATACATATATAGTCTTGAGGTTAAGTCAATGTCAAACCTAGGGGCCAAAATGCAATGACGTTAGCACCTCTCCAGAATGCCTCTCACCAGCAAAATAGCCCACGAACAGCGCCTCGTGACCATACACACACATACACACACACAGGTTTCTTGAACATTTCAACAACAGTGTAACACACGTGACATGACCCCTGTTACACCAGAATGTAGGATTCTGAGATCAGATGGAGACTGGCCACAGAACCGACAGGTAGTAGGGAGAAGGAGGCTAGCAACATGGGCGAGAGAGAGAGAGAGAGAGAGAGCGAGAGAGCGAGACAGGAGTTAGCTCGCGGGACTTTACTTCATTCGTGTGTGAGAGACTACGTTATATTTCCAAGAAAATAAAAATAGTCCCATACTAATCTTTACCTCTCTGTCATTGCATGACAAAAAGGGAATTAAGATTATCTACTTATAAAACTACTCACTTATAACAACCGCTCGTCCACGAGTCTAATATATGTATAACTGATCTACAAAACACACTACAAGAAGCTGCAAATTATATTGTAAGATATGGAGGCAGCGAATGTACGAACCTCATCTACGAATCTACAGTGAATTTCTACAAAAGCAGGTGAGACTCTAACCGATATTAGCTTCAGTTCTACAGTGAATTCCTAAAAAATACAAGCTACAAGCCTATGAGTCTACATGCCTACGAATCTACAAGCCTACGAGTCTACAAGTCTACGTGTCTACAAGCTTACGAGCCTATGAGTCTACGAGTCTATGAGCATACTGTAGCAACGACGAGTTACGAGTGAGGATCAACAAGCTCTACGATTAACTACAAATAACAAGTCTACAAGACATCTCTATAATCTTCTACACGCACCTACAAGTAGCGACAGTCTTCATCCCACAACAAGTTAATCACAAGAAAAAAGGACCGAGAATACATCAAGAAAGAAAGTAAAACAAACAAACGAAGAGCGAGACGCGACTCACAACTCGACCTCACCCTCCTCTCTCTCCTACCTCCACCAACCTCCACCGCTGATGCAGGAGTGCGAGAAGGTCAAGCAAATACCAAGCCCATATTCACAACTCATCTTACTCACTCATCTTCACTCAAGTTACTCATCGCTACTCATTTACTCACCACAGCTACCAGTGAGGGAAGTCGATGTCACCATACTTGTTAGCTGAGACGACGCAACGCCTATCAACGTGTGTCTGACACCCCACAACACGTCAATCAACCCGTGAAGGACAACGCTATCACCACGTGCGACACCACTCGCACCATTCCCACTACGGTAAAAATTAGTGAGTTACATAGTTACTTCATTTATACAATACACAGTGATAGACAAAAAACTTCTGCACAAACATATAAAACGTGCTGTATATTTACAACTTACATACACATACTTACTTCAGTTAACTGCATAATTCAATCACTAAATAATCACCAACAATAAAAATTCTACACTGTATATATTCATTCATTTATTATAGCATTTATTTACTACCAACGAGTGTTACCATTTTTACCTACATAAAACATGTACTTCATACATACAACTATACATAGTAACATCTACAAAGTAATAAAGAAAATATACTATCACAGTTACTCAGTGAGCGATTAAAAGAACTGTATTAAACATTTATTAATTAAAGCTACCTAATGGAAACAGACAAATTAAGTTACAAGGAAAACCAGGAAAAGAAATAATAAAAAATGGCCAACACAAATGACGTTAGCAAAAATGAACAACATCTTCCACACAATCGTGAAGACAGAGATTTCCACAGAGTGCTGACCCATATATTGCCCACGATAGGTACAAGTGAACAAGTCAGTGTATATAGTTGATACTGTATATAGTGTATATAGCTAATACTGTATATAGTGTATATATTATTTTTTATATAAAATAACAAAATATGGGGCTATATAATATAATTTTCAGTAATATCTGTGCAATATAAACTAAACCTTTAAAAAGGGTCCCAAGGGAATTAGCCAGTAATTATGCAACCTCGGACTATCTATCTATCTATATACCTAGGCTGCTTCCCCCAAGGAAAGGGAGGTAGCCGAGACAGGACGACTCACTCTCCATTTACTCATCCATTCAAACACATTCATTTGCATCTTAGCCCCAAAGGGGAGAACGGACAGATCCTCACCGCACCACACCGCACAAGGGTCAACTGGGCAATGCAATCAGTGACATCCGCAGCAGGGCCCGACAGCAGAACTGGTTTACCCCTGCCACATCATAACAGACCCATCCCCTTACCCGCACCTGACCTGACTAGCTGATCAGACCAAATGCGGGAGAATATCCCCTCAGGGCTGCGTCATCACTTATTCATTCACAATTTCTCTCCATTTATTTCTGTCACGCACAGCCACTCTTCCTTGCTCAACAGACATCCCTCTCGCATCCAGCGCTCTCTTCACACTGTCCATCCATCCTATTCGTGGTCTTCCTCTCAGCCTTACACCTCTCACATCAGATCTAGTTATCTTTTTCACCAATCGCTCATTATCCATTCTCTCCATATGTCCAAACCATTGCAACACCCTCTGCTCAACTCTACCAGCCATCTCCCGAACAACTCCAGTTCTCCTTCGCACTTCATCATTTCGCACCCGATCCATACGCGTGCCTCCACACATACTCCTCAGACATCTCATCTCCATTACATTCAAACTTTTCCTCTCTGCTACACCCATATTCCATGTTTCAGCCCCATATAATGCAGTCGGTACCACAACACCCTCATACAGCCTTCTCTTTACATCCATTCTAAGCGAACGACATTTAAACACTTTTTTCATTCCTCCCAGCACCTTTCCTACTTCATTTATTCTAAACTTCACTTCTGCATCTATTCTTCCATCCACAGCAACATGTGACCCTAGATATTTAAAACAATCTACCTCCTCAAGCAACTCACCATTCAAAACTATATTCATCCCCCTACCATCTATCAACCTCGTACACTTCATCACTTTACTCTTATTCTCATTTACTTTCAATTTCCTCCTTTCACACACCCTTCCAAACTCCTCTACCAACTGTCTCAATCTCTCCTCTGAATCAGTCACCAGTGCAGTATCATCTGCAAACAGCAGCTGCTTCAGATTCCACTCTCCTCCATCAACATTTACCAGACTCAGACCACCTAAAACTCTTGCATTCACCTCCCTTACAACACCATCCATGTAAATATTAAACAACCAAGGCGACATCACACATCCCTGTGGCAGCCCCACTCTCACGGGAAACCAATCACTCACAGCATTTCCCACTCTTACACACGCTCTACTATTTACATAAAAACTTTTCACCCCTTTTAGTAACCTACTATCAAGTCCATACAATCTTAAAACAGTCCACAAAGCCTCCCTATCAATTCTATCATACGCTTTCTCTAAATCCATAAATGCCCAAAACACATCCTTGCCTTTCGCTAAATACTTTTCACACACTTGTCTCACAGCAAACACCTGATCAACGCATCCCCTCCCTCTCCTAAAGCCACACTGCTCATCACTAATCACTCCCTCTGTACCCTCTCTAACTCTCATAATTAACACTCTACCATACACCTTACCTACAACACTCAACAGACTTATACCCCTAAAGCTAGTACATTCATACTTATCACCCTTGCCTTTATACAACGGGACCACACAAGCACTTGCCCAGTCAATTGGCACCATACCTTTCTCAAAGCACACATTCAACAATCTTACTAACCAGTCAACAATAGTCACTCCACCACCCTTCAGGCATTCCACAGCACACCCATCCATACCTGCAGCTTTCCCTGTTTTCATCTCCTTTACTGCCTTCTCCACTTCTTCCTTCGTGATCAAAGAATCATTCAACTCTCCCAACACATTTATTCCTTGCACCCTTCCATCCGCCACAATCTCAGCCACCCTTTCCTCCTCTACATTTAACAATCTTTCAAAATACTCTGCCCATCTCTTCCTTACTGCATCCATCTCAATTAACATCCTTCCATCCTCTGCTTTTACTCGTTCTTCCTTCCCAGACTCTCCCTTTCGCACCCTTTTCACCTCCTTCCAAAACATTTTCTTATTCTGCTGAAAATTCTCTGTCAGCCGCCTACCCCACCTCTCATCTGCTGCCACTTTAGCATCACGCACAGCCCTTCTCGCTCTATTCCTCTTCTCCTTATACCTTTCATATGACATCTCATCCTTTCTCTGCAGCCACACTTCATATGCACGTCTCTTCTCTGCCACAACCATACTTACTTCCTCGCACCACCATTCACTTCCTTTTTTTACACCACCACCCACACGTCTCACACCACACACCTCTTCTGCATGCCCCACCACAGCACTCTTAAACAACTGCCATTCCTCCTCCACGCTGCCATTTTCCCGATCTTTCACTGTGTTCCACTCATCTTTCAATTTCTCCTGATACTCTATCTTTTTCTCTCTTTTATCCAACTCACTCACTTTCAAAACCTCCCTGCCACACCTAACCCTCCTAGCTCTCATCCATCTCTTTCCTACTCTTAACTTTCCCTCCACCAGGTAGTGGTCAGACATACCTCCACCCTCCCCTCTCAGAACTCTCACATCCAACAATCTTCCTATTACATTCCTAGACACAACCACATAGTCCATCAAGGCTCTATCAACAACCCTTCCACCCTCCTGTCTCACCCATGTATACTTATAAATATCTTTCTTCTCAAACAGCGTATTCCCAATCACCATCTCTCGCTCAACACACATCGCTATCATTCGTTCCCCATTTTCATTTCTTCCAGGCACACCATGCATACCAACTACACCTTCAACTGCTACATTTCCCACTCTAGCATTCAGATCTCCCATCATTACCACATTCACATTCGCTTCAAAACTCTGCAGACACTCATCAACATCATTCCAGAAAGACTCCCTCTCTTGTTCATCCCTTTCACTACCAGGCCCATATGCACTCACAAACACCCACAACTCACGTTCAAATTTCGCTTTCACCCACATCAGTCTCGATGACACCTCCTTCCATTCAATCACACATTGCTGAACTTCCGGACTCACTAACAAGGCCACACCTTCTCTTGCCCTTCCTCTATCAACACCTGACAATCTTCCATTCACACTTCCAAACATAGATTCCCCCTTCCCTTTCATCTTCGTTTCACTCAAAGCTAACACATCCAACTTTCTTCTCACAAACATTCTCCCAATCTCCTCCCTTTTAGCCTCAATCGTACTACATCCACGCACATTCATAGACCCAATCTTCAGGGTACGGGGATAACTCCATCCCCCATCCCTTTCTCTGGCCTGTCTCTTTTTAGGAACTACAAAACAGAGGAGGGGGTCCCTAGTCCCCTCACCCCGCCCCTTTTAGTCGCCTTTTACGACACGCAGGGAATACGGTGGCAGTATTCTTCCTAACACAACCTGGCCGCAGAGTAGTAGTACCACCCCACAGTGCGGCCAGGTTGTGTCCCCCCCGCCACAGCGTAGACAAACGAAGAAAAACAAACTATACAAAATCAATACATACCAAAAAAAAAATAGAGTAAGATCACATAAACAAACGAAAATAAGCGTGTTACTACTTATGCCAAAATACCACATAAACTCCTTCTATAAATGAAACAAAAAGCAAATTAGTGTTCTCCACAAGCAAGTGGAATGGCACATCATCACATAAACTCCTTCTATAAGTGATACAAAAGCAAATTAGTGTTCTCCACAAGCAAGTGGCATGGCACTTCATCACTAGCATCGACCGCAGTATGACCGGATTCGATGTCAGGACTGCAATTATTACAATTATGTAACGACAAACGATTGCATTATGATACACTTGCTACAATTATATAACTACAAACAATATGTAACAATTATGTAACGACAAACGATTGCATTATGTTACACTTGCTACAATTATGTAACTGCAAACGATATGTAACAATTATGTAACGACAAACGATTGCATTATGTTACACTTGCTACAATTATATAACTACAAACAATATGTAACAAATATGTAACGACAAACGATAGCATTATGATACACTTGCTACAATTATGTAACTACAAACGATATGTAACAATTAATATGTAAGAATTCATACAATGTTACTACAATTCTGTATTACCAGAATCATCACACAAGTTAGGTGAAATATTAGACATTACTAAAGGGATAACTCCATATGTAATGTAATGACCTAGCAGTATTACCATTGCACAATTATATGCGTATGTCTGTTATACATACACATCTTACAAAATGTCATACAACAACCATTGCATTTGTTCAATTATGTATACAACTTGTTTAAAAACGTAATATTACTGGATCAGTACAATATTATCATGAATATTATGTCTATACAATATTATAATCAATATTATGTATTAAGAGTGAAGAAGAATATTATGTATTAGTAGATTAGCATATGTCAATGATGATTGCTGTCGGAGGATCGCCAGCTACGTGACCGAGCGATGTCAGGACTCTAAAATATCTTAATACATAATAGCTAGCAACATACATAGAGTCTAGAGGTTAGGTCAATGTCAAACCTAGGGGCCAAAAGGAAATGACGTTAGCACCTCTCCATAATGCCTCTCACCAGCAAAATAGCCTACGAACACCGCCTCGTGACCATACACACACATACACACACACAGGTTTCTAGAACATTTCAACAACAGTGTAACACACGTGACACGACCCCTGCTACACCAGAATGTAGGATTCTGAGATCAGATGGAGACTGGCCATAGAACCGACAGGTAGTAGGGAGAAGGAGGCTAGCAACATGAGAGAGAGAGAGAGAGAGAGAGAGAGAGAGACAGGAGGTAGCTCGCGGGACTCTACTTTATACTTCACTCGTGTGTGAGAGACTTTGTTAATATTTCCAAGAAAATAAAAATAGTCCCATACTAATCTTTACCTCTCCTGTCATTGCGTGACAAAAAGGGAATTACGATTATCTACTTACAAAACTACTCACGTATAACAACCGCTCGTCCACGAGTCTAATATATGTATAACTGATCTACAAAACACACTACAAGAAGCTACAAATTATATTGTAAGAGCTGTCAAATGCAAAATAATTTGTTAAGAATGAGTTCTCTGCACCCTTCTTAATGGACGAGCATACTAGCCAAATAGCTCGTACAATCGTCACATTAATCGTTATAATACTCAGTTCACCATCTTATACTTCATGACTGTTTCATCACATCATCCATTTACTAAATCTATAAGCTTATCCTTCAGTACATAAAACACCATATTATGATATTCATTCACTTACTTTGAATGACTAGGCTTTTCAGCTATCTATCATCGTTTACAGGATCTGTCCTAGAAGAAAATGCGTTTTAAATAGTGCACCAATTTGCCGGCTTAGTGTGATCGCGACGGGAGCTGTGTGTAGCGACGGCATTGAGCTTTAGTAAACCACTAGCCGCATCAAGCCGCGTCAGTTAGTCATCTATAGTAGGTACACGCACTTGAGTGAACATGTGCTTAGCACACTTGGTAATTTGTTGCAGGTTGAACAATTAATGGAACGGCATCGTTCATCATGAGCTTGTTTCACGTGATTAGACAGTCAGTAAAGTTTTACTTGCACGTCCCGAAGCATTTGAGGGAGGCAGTGCAAAGGAAGAGGCCTGAGACGTGGGGGAAAAATGGATACTACACCACGACAACGCATCTGCTCATGCGTCATTCCTAATTCGTGACTTTTCGGCGACGCACGAGACGACTATCTTCCTAAAACCGCCCTGCTCTCCGGATTTGGCACTTGGAGACTTTTTTTTTTTTTTTTCAAAAATTATAATCCAACCCAAAAGTTCGCCGATTTCAGACGATATAAGAGATAGAAGAAAATTCAAGTGCATTAAATACACTTTCACTCAAGTGCGTGTGCCTCGATGGCTAAGTGACGTGGCGTAATGTAGCTGATGTTATAACTAAGTTCAAAGTCACGTCTACATAGTGCTCCCGTCACGGACATGCGTCGCTAGCTAGTTGGTGTGGTATTTAAAAAGTTCGTTTTCTTTCTGGACAGACAGTATCGCATTTCATTCCATCATGATAAGGCTTATCATAAGATAATATTTTTTCATTACCACATTTAGTTATTCATGCCTTTGGCCTTTCTGTGTACATATAATATTCAGTTCTTTGAATTAATTACATCAAATGGCAACACTTGTCAATTTCCACCGAGTCATTAAAAACTTAACAACACAGATTCATTGTTTTACCGTTCTTCCACCATGACATATAATCAGACATGCCTTTCCTTTACTACATACAAAACTCGACTCTCAGTATTCAGTCACTTTTGATAAATGAAGTGTTTACACATAAACCGTCATTTTATAATCATAACTCTTCAAACATCAATACAGGCTTATCATTTCACCACTGTTCCGTTATCTCATTCATCTAGTCATTCATACATTTGTTCTTTTACTACATCAAACATTGAGCTCATTTATAGGGTAGTGATCTCCTCACAGCAGAAGTTACGCGAGCCATGCTACGTGGCCATGAACATGAGCTTAGCACTTTCAGTGATGTAACTCAGACCAGGAAAACTACGCTAGAGAGAGTAGCGTCTGGTGTGATATGCTTCTCTGAATTAACTCATACATAAATGACATACGTGTAACACACATGCATAGTGAGGTTCTACTGTGAGACGGCCTCAGATGTTTACACCTACCACCAAATATTTTAATAACTGCTATCACATTATCTGTCAACACACTCCCACCCACACCCTGAAATCACAATATGTCCTTACCTCTGAAATATAATTCTGTCTATTTCACACTACACTACATAATCTGTGCGGTCATGCAAGATACGCTTAATGAATACGCAACATGTATCACAGATACGGTATATAATGGTATGTACTGTACACTAACAACAAAATGCAAATTTATATACCATAATCATTAAAGCCCGGTGGCCATGCAATACATATCGACCATACAGAACCACAGACTATAAGTATGTCCACAAAACAGAACACGCAGCATAAAGCTGACATACAAAACTTATGCGTTAACCATACACAAACACACAGGCACCACAAACAACCTCAAACAATATTGTACTCTCCCATACCGCCTTGCACAAATTGCCAGGCAGGATAGCAATTACTCCCCAGTATCACAAGCACAGTGTATTCAGTCAGCCTTATCCCTCACGCCACTCCACTCCACAGTACAGTTGGTAATACGACAGTGAGCCGTATTCTCGTTAACTTAAGAAATTTGGTATAATATTCCTTAAAACTCATTCCTAAGTGGATTATTTTGCACAATGCACCAAGTTAGCCTCTTGTATGCCCGAAAGGTTGCCAGTTCCGATTCCTGACATTGGGAGGAACAGTTTGCAAATATAAATTACAATTAAAACAACCTTAATTAATCCTCCACAAAACCCACTAGCTTGTCATAAAACTCCCCGCTAACACCATCACACCAGTCATGATAGAGATACACCTAGCATGAAGTTATTTCTGAGAATCTGTATGAGTGCCGAAGTGCTGACATGTGAAAGTATTTGGCACGTTTGATGACTGCACTGCCCCAGGGAAAGGGCTATCAAGTCTGCGCACAGAATAAAGGACGAAGTGGGTATTGTCATTGTGAAATTTTGTTACCAGCCGCAATAGCGAAGCTGGCAATTTACAGTTTGCCTGTGTGTGTGTCTTTTAGCACGATAACTTCGCAACTGCTCAAGATATCATCATAAAATTTAACAGGTGCGTAGCAGGGAAAAGAAATCGATCACGAGTTCGAAAATGGTGAAAGTAGGTCAAGTTTTGTGTGTCCATTACCGCGATAACTTTGCAACCGCTCAAGATATCTTCAAAATATTTTACAGGCGTGTAGTAGGTATGAAAATCTCATACAAGTATTGTTTTCAGTTTGTCTATTTGTCTGTGGGTTTGTTAGCACGATAACTTCGGAACCACTCAAAACATCATCATAAAGTTTTACAGGTGTGTAGTAGGGGTGAAAATCTTATGCGAGTGTGAAATTGGTGAAAGTAGGTCTCGGTCTGTGAGTCTGATACCACAATAACTTCGCAACCGCTCAAGATATCATCAAAAAATTTTACAGGTATGTAGCAGGGATGAAAATCTCTTACGAGCTCGAAATTGTGAAAATATGTCAAGGTCTAGGTCATATTCCGAGCTGTCCAAAATATGTATGAGCTCGCGGCTGGTGTGATTCCCCTTTTGGGGGGCCCTCTAGTTGTTATTGTTGTTGTTGCTGTTCTGGGCTTGTCATAACATGAACTCGGTGGACTGCAGGCCGAGGTTGCTCCACTGCAGTCTGTCATTATCCATTCAGGTTACAGAGAAGAAAATTAGGGATGTTTGTATTACATGACTGCAAAAGACGGCTAATTATATTGTTGTCATCGCGTGAAGGCATCCTTCTCAGGGACCATAGGTGCAAAACCAAATAAATCACCAAGGAAGAGACAATACGAAATCTGTTAAGCCAACGAATATACAGCTCAATGTCTGCACTACCACACATCAACATAACTACTACAACCACCATACACCCCATACCACTGTTGTAAGTTCAGCTTTAAATCACAATACTCATCTACCACCACTACCCCCACTGTCACCACCACACGAGTCGTATATACAGTATATCACTACCACACCATTAAACTGCTATCATTATTACCACACACCATTTAGCACAACCACACAGCACCAGAACCCCATATCTACCACCACCACTAACACCACCTGCCCTATCACCATAGAACGAGGCAAATTTATCATATTCACACCATTAAACTGCTTTTGCCTCTATCTTACACCTCAGTCACCACCGCATACCACCCCGAGTCCCAGCCACTCGCAACTTAAAACCACGCAACTATTACAACTTCCATACCTCAAATTACAACTCGCATACCACCACTCACTACATATCACCACCGCGCACCACAATTACATAACATACACTAACCAAATACAAACCACAGTCACTCATTTACCACTAGTACAGCATTCTTCAGGATGTTTCGCCATAGTGTTAGGGTTCAAACCGAAGTCTTGGCAGACATAAAAAATGGATGCTGGTAAAATGTCAGTTCATACCCTTGCATATGGTTGCACGCTGCCGGTTCCATCGACGAAAAAGCACAGACTTTCAAACACGTTGGTTCTGCCGATAGCATATACCCGGTACAGACATTAACACATAAACACAGTTATGACAACAGTCTGACTTTCATGTGCATCACTTCCTGTAAACACCGAATTCCTACTCGTATTTCGGCCTTATGGAGAAGGGCAGTTTCCGGCTACCAATTTCCCTCAGAAAAGATCTTTTTCTGCAATGGAACTTATATCGATAGACGCCCCCCAAAATACTGCTACCTAGCACCCACCATATAAAAACCATTACAATAAAAAAAAAAAAAATATCAGCACTCACTAGTACCACTACTGATACAATTCCTGCTACTACTGCAACACACACACACACACACACACACAGTGGGAGAGACAAAACAAAAGCGAGAGACAACGCTAAAGAGTACAAGTACCAGTGTCAGTTGAACGATAATGTGAGTGTAGTCGATAATATGAGAGAGAGAGAGAGAGAGAGAGAGAGAGAGAGAGAGAGAGGTGGGGGTGAGTGAGAACTGGAGTCAGAGTGTGAGTATGAGTGTGGCTGTGGGTGTGGGTGAATATTAGTTCTTTTTCGAGTTTAAGTGTGAGTATGCGTGAGTGATATATATAATACAGCCCAGCTGGGTATGTGTCTGTCTGTCTGTCTGTGCGTTTGTTCGTTTCTTTCACGACAATGGTAATATATATCAACCCAATTGTTTCTGCATTAGGTCAGGGTAAGTCCAGGGAGTGTTAGCAAATACAAAAAAATAAATAAATGGCCATCACACGCGACGCGACGGAGCAAAATTGTCGAAATCGCGACTCACGAAGATATGCGAAAATCATTATTTCTAATATTCGGTCAAAATTAGTCACTGTAATTTCAATAACGGTATAGAAACAAAGATAATGATATGATCAAACATTTTGTGATGGAACAGCTATTAGTTAGTCCCGAAAATTTTTGCGGGTAAGCACTAGCATTAGTGTATATACATATACATATATACATATACAATATATATATATATATATATATATATATATATATATATATATATATATATATATATATATGACGGTAAAATCGATGAGTTAGTGAAGGTTTTTCAAAATTACGGACTTGATATTTGTGCTCTGACAGAAACTAGATTAACTGGAGTCAATAAGTTGGATTTGGAGGATGGTATACGTTTATTGATATCTCGTCGACAGGACGGAATGCATTATCAGGGAGTAGGATTGTTGCTGGGTTGTAAGGCAAATAAGGCTTTATGTGAGTGGGATCCTATAGATGAGCGATTGTTATACGCACGGTTTAAATCAAATCATGGCAACATCAGTCTGTTTGTGTGTTATGCACCTACTAATGATGCACTCGATGAAAGGAAAAGACACATTTTATGAAAAGTTGCAAGAAGGAGTAGGAAGGGTACCTAGACATGATGTTTTGATCTGCGTTGGAGACTTTAATGCAGTAATGGGCTGTTCAAATGAGGGATTTGAGGCATGTATGGGTAAGATGGGAGTTGGTAGTAGGATGAGTGAAAACGGAGTGAGGTTTGGAAGCTTCTGTCTAGCAAATGAGTTAGTCATCGGGGGCACACTCTTTCAGCATTGCAATATACACAAGACAACTTGGGTGTCGCCGTGTGGAAAATATAAAAATCAGATTGATCACATCGCTATCAGTAGGAGGCATAGAAGTTCTCTGCTAGATGTTCATGTTAAACGGGGAGCGGATATTGGTAGTGACCATCAACTCAGCATTGCAAAAATAAGGTTTAAACTTAAAAATCAGAAGAAGGAAAAATCTGGTGTTGGTAGATACGATATTGTTAAGCTTAGAAGGGAAGGAGAAGAAAAGGAGGAATTCAGATTAGAATGCAGAAATAGGTTTTTGGTGTTGGAAACGTTGGAAGAGGGGGAGAGAAGTGTAGATGAGATGTGGGAGGATGTGAACAAAGTTTTGCATGAGACTGCTGAATGTACGATTGGAAGGAGACATAGATTCAGGAGAAAGAAATGGATATCGGATGAAACGTGGGATATGATAAAAAAGAGAGGTGAGGCTAAATTGAGGAGTGAGATGCAATGCGTTGATGAACGAGAGATTGAATTAGCAAGAGCTGCGTACTGGAGTTTGAATTCAGAAGTAAGAAGGTTAGCTAGGAGAGATAAAAGAAGATGTGTGGATGAAAAGGTTGCAGAGACTGAAATCTTAATAAACAAAAATGATGGACAGAGTCAAAGAATAGCATATGAATCGATTAGAGAACTGAGTGGTAATGCAGGTAAACGCAAGGAAATACCAGTTAGAGACAGGGAAGGAAATTTATTGACCAAAGATGAAGATATTAAAAACAGATGGAAAGAGCATTTTGAGACAGTTCTTAATAGACCAATACCACCAGAAGAGATATACCGTCTGCTCAGGAAGATTTAAATATAGAAACAGGAGAGTTGAGGCTTGCAGAAGTGGAGAAAGCGGTAAAACAGTTAAAGAATAATAAGGCACCAGGGGAGGATGGTTTATTTCCGGAAATGTTTAAAGTGGAGGGGGATAGATTAATAATGATCTTGACCAAGCTATTCAATAAGATATGGGTGACGGGGTTACTACCGTCAGTTTGGAAGAATGGTGTAATTGTTAAAGTTCCGAAGAAGGGAGACCTGAGTGAATGTGGTAATTGGAGGGGAATCTCTTTGTCACCGATAGCTTTGAAAGTTTTCAGTAGAGTGTTGTTAAATAGGTTGGAGCCGGTGGTTGAGGGTATTCTGAGGGATGAACAGGCTGGTTTTAGAAAGGGACGTGGTTGCAATGATCAGATCTTTATAGTTAGGCATTTGATGCAGCAGGTTAATGAAATGAGAGTAACGTTAAGTCTTTGTTTTGTTGATTTTGAAAAGGCTTTTGATAGTGTTTCGAGAGAGACTATGGGGAAGATCATGAGACATTATGGAATACCAGAGGAGTTTGTGAGGGTCATTATGAACATGCATGAGGACACATTTTGTAAAGTGATGGTTGATGGTTGTCTGAGTGATTCGTTTGAAGTCAAGTCCGGAGTAATTCAAGGTGGTGTTCTATCGCCTTTACTATTTATATTGGTCATTGATTACATTATGAAACGCGTTGGAACAGAAACCGTTGCAGGTATACTTTGGGGAGAGAACAGGAAACTTTTGGATTTAGATTATGCAGATGATATAGTTTTGATTTGTGATGGGCCAGAAGAGATGCAGAGAGTGTTGGACTGTTTGGTGAGTGAAGGTCGCAAGGTGGGTTTGGTTATTAATTGTGGAAAAACTGAAATAATCAATATGAATATGGAAAATGCGCAGGAATGTGTAATTGGAGGTATGGTAGTAAAGCAAGTTGATAGGTTTAAATATTTTGGTACTTATTTAGCCAAGGATGGTTCTTTGAACTTTGAATTCGAGGAAAGGTTAAAGAAGGCTAATCAGGCAATGGGAATGCTTAAAAATATTTGGAATAATAACAATTTTTCTGTGCATACAAAAATTAAACTTTATAAGGTAATGGTTAGGAGTATCTTAATTTATGGACACGAGTCTTGGTACAGCACAGTGACTATGGAAAATAAATTCTTGGTGTTAGAAAATAAAGCACTTAGAAGAATATTAGGAGTTAAGTGATGGGAAAGGATACCAAATAGTAGAATTAGAGAAATAACGGGAGTGCAGCCGATCGATGAATATGTTAGATTCTCACGATGGAAGTGGCTAGGACATGTGTATAGGAGACAGGGAATAGTACGAGGTACACCAGGGTGGGTGGCACTTGGTAGGAGAGGTAGAGGAAGGCCAAAAGAGACGTGGGTGAGGACAATGAGACGGGAAGCTGGAGATGAGTGTTGGGGAGATCTTGAGGAGTTAGCACAAGATAGGATGTGGTGGTGTGAGTTCATCGAGGCCCTATGCATCCCCGAGGGTGCCACAGGAAATAATTGATTGATTGATTGATATCTATATATCTATATCTATATATATATATATATATATATATATATATATATATATATATATATATATATATATATATATATATCCATCCATCATCCAATCCTAGGTTGCCCCGTGAGGAGCGTAGGAGCCCGGAGCTAGGCAGTGACCAACCCCGCTCATCCCTGAGTGGCATTACGTGAGCAATAAACCTATAATATATATATATATATATATATATATATATATATATATATATATATATATATATATATATATATATATATATATATATATCAATCAATCATTTCCTGCGGCACCCTCGGGGATGCATAGGGCCTCGATGAACTCACACCACCACATCCTATCTTGTGCTAACTCCTCAAGATCTCCCCAACACTCATCTCCAGCTTCCCGTCTCATTGTCCTCACCCACGTCTCTTTTGGCCTTCCTCTACCTCTCCTACCAAGTGCCACCCACCCTGGTGTACCTCGTACTATTCCCTGTCTCCTATACACATGTCCTAGCCACTTCCATCGTGAGAACCTAACATATTCATCGACCGGCTGCACTCCCGTTATTTCTCTAATTCTACTATTTGGTATCCTTTCCCATCACTTAACTCCTAATATTCTTCTAAGTGCTTTGTTTTCAAACACCAAGAATTTATTTTCCATAGTCACTGTGCTGTACCAAGACTCGTGTCCATAAATTAAGATACTCCTAACCATTACCTTATAAAGTTTGATTTTTGTATGCACAGAAAAATTGTTATTATTCCAAATATTTTTAAGCATTCCCATTGCCTGATTAGCCTTCTTTAACCTTTCCTCGAATTCAAAGTTCAAAGAACCATCCTTGGCTAAATAAGTACCAAAATATTTAAACCTATCAACTTGCTTTACAACCATACCTCCAATTACACATTCCTGCGCATTTTCCATATTCATATTGATTATTTCAGCTTTTCCACAATTAATAACCAAACCCACCTTGCGACCTTCACTCACCAAACAGTCCAACACTCTCTGCATCTCTTCTGGCCCATCACAAATCAAAACTATATTATCTGCATAATCTAAATCCAAAAGTTTCCTGTTCTCTCCCCAAAGTATACCTGCACCGGTTTCTGTTCCAACGCGTTTCATAATGTAATCAATGACCAATATAAATAGTAAAGGCGATAGAACACCACCTTGAATTACTCCTTACTTGACTTCAAACGAATCACTCAGACAACCATCAACCATCACTTTACAAAATGTGTCCTCATGCATGTTCATAATGACCCTCATAAACTCCTCTGGTATTCCATAATGTCTCATGATCTTCCTCATAGTCTCTCTCGAAACACTATCAAAAGCCTTTTCAAAATCAACAAAACAAAGACTTAACGGTACTCTCATTTAATTAACTTGCTGCATCAAATGCCTAACTATAAAGATCTGATCATTGCAACCACGTCCCTTTCTAAAACCAGCCTGTTCATCCCTCAGAATACCCTCAACCACCGGCTCCAACCTATTTAACAACACTCTACTGAAAACTTTCAAAGCTATCGGTGACAAAGAGATTCCCCTCCAATTACCACATTCACTCAGGTCTCCCTTCTTCGGAACTTTAACAATTACACCATTCTTCCAAACTGATGGTAGTAACCCCGTCACCCATATCCTATTGAATGGCTTGGTCAAGATCATTATTAATCTATCCCCCTCCACTTTAAACATTTCCCGAAATAAACCATCCTCCCGTGGTGCCTTATTATTCTTTAACTGTTTTACTGCTTTCTCCACTTCTGCAAGCCTCAACTCTCCTGTTTCTATATTTAAATCTATCTATCTATCTATCTATCTATCTATCTATCTATATATATATATATATATATATATATATATATATATATATATATAGTGGTAAGTGGGGGCGCTCACCATCCACTCACTCGATGTATTGCTGCTCGCGGGTGTCTGCCCTTTCCTCTCTTCCATCCTTCTTTCCTTCCATCCTCTTCTGTCTTTCAGTCCTTCATTCATTCCTTGTCCTTCTGCCTAAGGGTGACTTTACACTCCCTCATGTCTTTCTTTCCTTCATTCTTTCCTTTTCCTTCTGCCTGTGGGTGACTGTACACTGAGTGACAAGCCAAATGGTTTCCTGTACACCAGGAAACCATTTACTACGCTGGGTGGTAACCATATAACCAAATTTTGGCACCTGGTGGTTTAGTGGGTAATTATTGCCCTACAGTCGGATTGAGCCAGTGAAGGTTTATATCCAAGGGATGGTTGGGGTTGATTGCTCATGTAATACCACTCAGGGATGAGTGAGGCTGGTCACTCTCATCTTAAATGTCAAGCCCAACTGCCTAGCCCCGGGCTCCTACGCTCCTCTTGGGGCAATGGAGGATTGGATGATGAATGTATATATATATATATATATATATATATATATATATATATATATATATATATATATATATATATATACACACAAATAATTTTCACCATCCACTAAGCACAGACTTCAACTTGCATACCCATACATGCTGCAGCTCCGTACCATCGCAGAAAGACAAACTAGTCCTTAAAGTTCTTTTGAAAGGGACAATATGCTGGTTTCATTATTTTCAGCCTTAAACTTGAAAAAAAATATATATATATTTCTGCCAGAGTTAAAAGGTGAATTAGACTCCCTGCTAGTTGTAGTCGGAGACAGATTCTTGTTAGGAACAGATTTTAAAACTCTGGAAAGACAAGATGCTAAAACAATTAGGCGATAGTTAGAGGCTGAGAATTTTCATCCTTCTTTGGCACTGATTGGGAGCAAACTTAGAGTATGAAGGGAAGGTAGAAGTTGACAAACAAAGGCGACAGAGTTTACCAAGGCAGGGTGTAAGGACAGAAGCTCAGTTCTTGAGGACAACAGGAGGGACCCCATCATGCTAATATGCCTTGTTAGTACTGAGGCCAGTGATGGCAGGAATCACATCAGTTGCAGAACTTTTGATGTCAGCCTTGAAGAAGTCGGAGGGGGGAAGTGATTGGAGGAAGAGCACCAGAATCGTCTAAGGTAGAATTGGAGAAAGTCTGAGTGAAGAGTTCAGCTTTATCAGTAGAAGTGCCATCAGGGTGGAATAGATGAGAGAAGGATGATGAGGTAAAGTTGTTAGAAAGGTTTTTGTCAAGGTGCCTGACGGAGCAGGAAGAATTGGAGTTGGAGAGCTCAGATCATTTAGTACGAATGAAAGTAGTTTTAGCAAAGCGAAGGACAGACAACACAATTTCAGGCAGAAACATAAGAGAGACGAATTTCAGGAATGGGTTGACTCCAGTACCTTTTATAGGCCCTCTCCTTATTATGGACAGCATTAGAGCAATAGTGATCAAACCAATGTTTTTGGCATTAGTCACAGGATAAGAGAAAGAAATGATTGCTTCTATGCTCGAGAGAATAACCTCCATATTGTGCAAGGAACACTCAGATGACTCTCAGACATGGAAGCAATAATCATTCCAAGGAAAATCGAAGAAGTAATGCCTGAGGGTCTCCCAGCCAGCACCTTCATAATACTACATCTCCTGCTCCTTGAGAGGGTCCACAGACCTTCCTGGAGCAATAGGAGAGGTTAAGGTGATAAGGCTGTGATCAGAAGAGCCCAACAGGGAGAAAAGATGAACAGCATAAGCAGTATTTGTTGTAAAGGAAAGGTCAAGTATGGTGGAACTCTCTCCAAGGTGGTCAAGGATGTGGATTAGGTGCCGTACAAGCTGCTCAAGGGTTTTAAGCATAGAAAGGATATACGAGGTGCTACCCAAAAGTTTCAGAAATATGAAAGCAGGGTGGAAACCGCTTGTCATACTGTGGGTACGTGTGGGTGCTAGGTGACAGTACACGCTCCCATTGTTTGTCAGTGAGTCAAGTGGCGTTGTGCAGGGTGTACGAGTATATGTTTGCTGCATGTGTGTTCTATTTGGGTTAGTTTTCGAATATTGTGATCTCAAAAATGGAAGATGTGAAAGAACAAAGTGTGTGCATCAAGTTTTGTGCAGACCCACGAAAAACATGGCAGAAAAGCATGAAATGTTAAAATGAACATATGATGACAATGCATTGGGGGTTACACAACCCTACAACTGGTTTAAGCATTTCAAAAACGGACAAACGTCGGTAGATGATGATGTACGTTCTTGTCGCCCTTCTACCAGTTCAGCTCCTGACAATGTGGCCAAAGTTCAGGCAGCCATCCTCGAATATCGTAGGACAAGCCACGACGTTCGTGACACTGTTAGCCTATCATATGGAACTTGCCAACGTATTTTGTTTGGCAACGTGAGACGAAAACGTCAAGAGAAGTGGCGCGCAACAAATGGGTGATTCACCATGACAGTGCACCCGTGCATACAGTATAGCTCTTGTTGTTCAGCAATTTTTGGCATAAAAAACATGCTGGTTGTCCCCCACCCCCCATATTCACTAGATTTAGTCCCCTGTGAGTTTTTCCTGTTTCTGAAAATGAAAATCCAGCTGCAAGGACACCATTGAGAATATCCAGGAGATAACCGCAGGTCCTGAACAAGCCGATGGTCAAGGACTTCCAGCATGCGATCCGATCGTGGGAAACGCACTGGGATCAATGTCTGAACGTCCAAGGAGACTGTCACGAGTTGGTGTGATCATATATTTAAATAAACTCGTGACATTAAACTTTGGTGGGAAACCGCGAATTCTAGTGGAATCCCAGTATGTATCACTCAGTCAACCGCCACGTATTCACCCGATCGGGATTGTTTTTAGAACCATTTTTCACTGTTTCATAAGTGATCGTCTTTGTGTGTGACATTAGCACCTCCGCTGAGTGATTTGTTATGGGCGTGTTTCGCTCATTCTAGCCGTTAGCAAGTGCGGCTCGACATTCGCCTCTCTCACGATTTGAACTCAGGATTTGAGCACCATGGAAGCAGGTTAGCAGCGTGTGTGGCAGCGTCCTTCCTCAGCCGACGCCCAGTTCCCACCGCCGCCATTGTCCAATTCCTGAATTCCCACCTAGCGTGATTTGGCGAGAGGCTCAGCGTGTGCAGCGTCCTTCCTCAGCAATGACGCCTAGTCATCCGCTTGGTCCACTCTGACCAGTATTTCTTTTCGTTTTCCTAGGTTTGAGAGTTTAGCTTTTGAGTGAGCGAGTGAGTGTATTCTCTTTGTTATTTTGAATTCATTTTGAAACATGTAACGTAAATTTATTTCATTATAATCAATAAATTTTCAATTCTTTTCTTTGAGCTTATTGTAATATAAACTCATGTTTTATTTCTCCATTAAGCTTATTTTAGTTATAGCTCCTAGTTTGCATAAACGCTTTGCATTATTCATAACTGGTACTTAGGCCAGTCCTTTTGTATTAAGCTTAAAAATCCGTTGTGCAACCAGGAGTTAATTGTACCAGCAAGAACCTGTTTATCATTAATAGCATTAGTTATTGATTGTCAGGGGTGGAGTCACTTTCTCCAGAGGCCAACAGTACTAATAAACAGCCCATGTGAGTAATTAGTCTCTGCTGTGTACTGTTGAGAAAGTTTATAAATTCTCGTCCTTAGAGATTCGGGGAAGTAAGCCGACATAAAGTAACCATTGCTTGATTTTCACAAGTCAATTCTTTGTCCCTCTTCTCAAGTATTATTGAATATTATTCTTTAATATTACATACTCATAAAAACCCCGTGACAGAGACTACTGTTAAGGGGGACGGTGGTGATGAGGATTTGACGTAACTATTTTCCCCTCCCTAATCAGCACCACGTAAGCTTATTCACCAGGTGGATCAGTGAAAGGAGAGGAGAGCCAATGGTCATGGCGAACATTGAAATTACATTGAATGGAGATCTCAGAGAATGGAGAAACTGATAAGGTGTATTTCATTGTAGAAGTAAGTTAGTCAAAGAATTTTTCATAGTCAGTAGAACTGGGGGAGAAGTAAATAGCACAGATATATTTAGTCAAAGAATGATAAGATAGCCAAAACCAGAGAGTAGAGAATCAAGAAGATTGAAGTTCAGGAACACTAAAGCAAGATATGGTGTTGCCATTTTTGGCTTTGAAATGAGTATAAAGAAAGTAGGAGGATTCAGAGAAGTGTTTGCTAACAGTTGTCTCAAACAGCTGAGCCTCTGTCAGCAAGAGGAAGTGAGGTTTAGAGGAGGAGAGGCGATGTTCAACAGACAGAAAGTTAGAGGATAGACCGTAAATGTTGCAGAAATGAAATGAGTCAGACACTGGTTCCAGGCATCTTGCTTGGTTGTCAACAGGGATGGGCGGATGGTGGGGACTTTTATTGCCTCCTCCCCCTATGGACTCTGAGGCTTGGTACTAAGATGCCATTATTATCAAAATTTTGAACAGAAAGTGTAGTATGTAATATGCATGAAGTTTGGTGTTGAGAATTAGAGGAACTTATACTGGAGACCATACCGACCTACTCTGTGTTACTAAAACACGAAAAAGGTCTGTAAAAGGGGGTGGTCAGAAGCTAGTCTCAAGAGTTGCTAAAACGTGACCTCCAGCTCTGCCTGTCATAAGTTTACCATCCATCTTGGGTGTATCACCCTGTTCGACTGGTGCTATAGTCTTGTGTTTTAAGGAATAATAATAACAAGAACAATGAACAGAGAGAGAGAGAAAGGTTAATTAAATCATCTGGTGTTAGGTTGAACAGAACAGTACATTTGTTTCGACTCTGGGATCGTATATGGTAATATTATCACCACATAGATTTTCACAACACCCTTTTTAGCGTGGCCCAAAAACGTACCAAAAAACTTTTTTTCAATTTTATTATTCTCGACAAGTCTACTTGTGTTTCATATTACTTAAGGAACTTTCAGGCAAAAAATCAAGGAAATCGGCTCATAATTAGAAATCATTCCCTGGAGGAAAAATATGTGATCCTGATAATATTATGTTTAATCACAAATGTCTAATCGTGTAATGAATATATGGCTTGTAAATGCCTGTAACTATCCTAAAACTGCGACAACTATCGAACTAAACATTGAATAAAGCTTGAGCAGTAGTCGGTAGACATACTTATTGCAACACGCGTCTACCACTGCTGCGTGCTGCAGCCATCTGTTGGAAAATCCGACGCAGCTGGAAAAGCATCAAATCCACGCAGCAGCGCGCGTTGGGTGGCTCGTCGATGACTCACTGTTCACTCCGTCACTCAGTGGATGACTATTTCTCCACACAATTGGACGTATATTGATGTACTCTTGATGACTAGCGTGTCGTAACATCGAACAGTGAAATGCTCTGATCTGGCATGTAAAATTTATATCATTATTATAACTACCAATAATGACACATCAAAAAGTTACTTTCATTTATTAGATTTTTACATTCCACATACCAGGCATTAATAGATGATTATTTGATTCATTAATAATGGAATAATTCTAATACCAAACACAGTGTTTAATGATCATTGTATCCAGCATATGATCATAAGTATCCAGATATGCAGAGGGAATTGAAGCTAATATATCAAAATAATTATCTGATGAATATTATTATCGATAGTTATAATAAAGCCTTGCTTATCAGTGTGTTCCATGAACAGGTCATGCCTATGACAAGAAGCAGTCCAGAAGTATGGCATCTAGGCATGCCTGGGAAAGATATACTGGGTGCTCACCTGCCAACTAATGCTGATGTCCTTAGGAACTCCATATTTCACCAGCAGAATGGTCTTGAATTACCACTAAGAAGGTAATGGTGATCTGGGATAAAGCATGCATCCTGACCCAAAGGGTAGACTCAGGTATTCGCAAGCTCCAGAAGCTTCACAAAGAGTACTGTTTATTGAAGAACGACAGATCGTTACGGAAACCAGGGCACCGGGTCAAAGAGCAAGATTCAAGAAAAAACTCACAAAACTGTTTGATATTTCTAGAAGGGACGCTCTGCTCACTATGACAAATGAAGAGGATATGCAGTTCCTGCGATTACGGGAACAGAATCCCTTCAATGGGAGTATGTCCGGGGTGGACAAAATCTTGGCAAACAGGGAGGTTCGTAAGTGGCATAGAAGTGATCAAGCCAATGCTCGAAAGGAAAAATGCAAGCTCATTAAACGGCAGATGAAAATGACTGTACCATCCAGTTCCATTGACGTTGAAGGCTGTAGTGCTTCCTCATCAGCAGAGTCTGAGGATGAATATCAAAGGCCATCGACGTCCAAACAAACTAGACAGCAAAGCAGTAGCTCTCATCCAGTCGTACAACGATGTTCTGACAAGAGACGAGCCTCAATAGCAGTGCATACTGCAGCTCGTCGCTGACGACCAGAAAAGACTGCCAGTTCTGACGAAAGCTGCTTTGATGAAGACAAAGTGATGCATTATTCCTATACTTAGTGTTTTAAGTGTGCTCTTTAGCACTCAAATAAAGAATGTCCATGTTTAGAAACGTTGAAAATACATATTTTATTTTTTGTTGAGAATTCGTCGATGTTGTGTTTTCAGTTAATTTTTTCGGAATTAGGGAATCGGGAGTGATCTCTAAAAATTGTGCATTCCATCCAATTTTATACAAAGTGCCGTGAATGATGATAAAGAACATATTATATAGCCCTGTGGAAGTGAACAGTTTTTCCTTTTTTTTGGGGGGGGGGCACCCTAACCCTTAACTGAATTATTACATATGGGGATAGTTGGAATAGAATACTGGAATTGCTCGGATAATGAGAGGGTGAATGATAAAATAAAAGAGCTAAGTGGCACACAAGGTTAGTTACACAGCCTGAAGAACAGTAATAGCAAAGGTAATGAAGAATTGGTGGATAAAACAGCTAGTTACGTCCATCTCCGAATCTACTTGTGGCTATGGCAGACGTAATGTCTGCCTTGGCTCATATCTCTGATTTGGGTAAAAGTAATCTTGTTTTTAATACTTTAAAAACTCAGCTCTTATATCTTTCAACCCATCAAAATCTTCCGCAGGTTTATCCTTTAATTTTTAACAATATTCAACTCAACCCTGCATCATCTTTTAAAATAACTGGAATTTTATTTTCTCGGGATTTATCTTGGAGAGATCATGTAACCTCTGTTGAAAAATTTGCTTTCATAAGGATAGGTGTGGCAAGGCGACTCCGTGTCTTCTTTACCCCTGCACAGTTTTTGACTCTATACTTGGGTTTTATTCGCCCCTGAGTAGAGTTCAACTCTCAAGTGTGGGGGGTCTCCATACATTGAGCTCTTTTCAACAAGGTGGAGTCAAAAGCTTTTCGTCTCATTAACTCTCGTCCTCTTAACTGGCTTCCTTCAACCTCTGTCTCTTCGCCCCACTGCTGTATATTTAGCTCCTCTCTGTTGCTACATCAGTGGTCACTGCTCCTCTGAACTGTCTGCTTGCATCCCTCCACCTCTACAACGGGCGCATAGCATCCATCCAGCAACAAACTCTCATCTCTTTTCTGTCCACCTCACAAATGCAAGAGTTAACCGTTACTCCCAGTCCTTCATTTACGCAACAGGTCAACTCTGGAACTGTCTCCCTCTGTCTGTATTTCCTACTTCCTTTGATCTCCAGTCTTTCAAACGCAGTGTGTCCAGGCATCTCAAAATAATCGGATCTTGAATTTGGCTTTCTTTCATACTGTTTTTGTTCTTTTCTCTTGGAAGGAACGGTTTGTGGGCTCCTGGCCTTTGGTTCTTTCTTCCTTGCATTAAAAGAAAAAAAAAAGCCATTGTAGGGCTAAGGTATGAGTTTTTAACCTCATGAGGCCCTAAGACGCCATATGAACCAACCACTACGAAATACATGAAAAGAAACAAACATCGGGTGATACGATGAACCATTAATTGTATGAAACAAATGCAACTGAAAAAAACAAGCACTACCTTAAAAATAAGGTAGTAATAAAAAGTAAGGTAGTAATTCTTAGGTTTAAACTGTGATTGTTCCATAGGATTAATGGTTCAGTGTATCAACTGGTGTTTGTTAGTTTCTTTTTGTGTATTTCTTAGTGGTTAGTCCATAAGGGGTCCTACAGCCTCAAGGAGTTAAATAATAAATAATACTTATATCAACCCGGTCACGTAAATGGGGGGAATATGAAGCAAACAGTGCTGATCATATCTAGGCACATCGATCTTGCCAGTGTACACGACCTTCAATGGAAACATAGTACTGTTTAAATTCATTAAGGATATCATGAGTCAGCCTCATCACAGGTATTTCCTACACAATCTGTCACTGCTGAGTCAGAAAAATGAGTCCTCCAAAAACTCCAAAAACCTATAATTATGGTTGCGATATCAAAATCATCTGCGTCAAATGTACCTGGAGTACTGTATGCCAAGCTTGAGGTCTCACTTTTCCTAAGAAAGTTATGCAGATGAACGCATGCCATCGTAACCATCCTTGCTCTGTCTGGTGAGAGAGGAATTGGTTTATGGAACACCCTATGCAGCAACTAATACCCCAAACACAATCTCTACTACCCGCCTTGCCTTGCTTAACCGGCAATTGAATGCCCTCTCAGCAGACCCCTTATCATGTTCACCTGGGTATGGTTTCATGATGTTATGTGTTAAGCGAAATGCATCGTCACCGACAAATATCAATGGCATGACATTATCACGACGAGGAAGTGCTCGAGGAACTGGTAGGTTCAATAAACAGTTATCAAGTGCATGTCTGAATATGTTATGTGCAAACACTCCACCGTCGGATAGACGATCCTGACATCCAACATTCGCATGCAGAAAATTTTAGTATGCATCGACTACAGCAAAAAAAAACCATACTGAAGTGTCCTTTGCAATTATAAAATTCACTCCCATTGTGCACTGGACATTGTAACTTTATATTTTCCATCCAAGGCCACTACACGGTGTGGGAAGTTCCAGACCTCTTTGAATCCTCTTTCAGCATTTTGACACTCGTCCGTTGTGGTAGGTATCTGAAAAGATAATTGCACAATTGAGGTTATAGCTACAGTTAACTGATACAAGTACCTACCTCTGCCAATAACGACAATGCAGATATAAGTGATGTTTTGTCCAGTATTTCACCAAAAATATAGTTGTTTTGTTATTACTGTATCCTCTGACTCTGTCTCTGTTCAGTCTGTGTCTCTGTTAGTGTCTCTGTCTGTCTGTCTCTGTCTGTCTGTCTGTCTGTCTGTCTGTCTCTCTCTCTGTCTGTCTGTCTGTCTGTCTGTCTGTCTCTCTCTCTCTCTCTCTCTCTCTCTCTCTCTCTCTCTCTCTCCCCCTGTCATACCTTATAATATAATCATACCATTTTACTGGAACTGTCATATGTTAATGTGCACTACTTTCCTATTGCAGGGCACTGCTGCAGAAGAGTCTGCGTCTCGACAGACTGCACCCCCTAAACATGAGGACATCACCGAACCAAGGACGGACGTGGAACAAGAGGCCAGCATTAACAGTGGCTGGGCGGATATGGTCACAGCCATTCCACAGCCGCCCAAGCTTTGTGTCCAGAAACAGAAACATGAAGAAATGGCGGAGGAAGCTTATGCTGTCATGCAGTCCTTGAAAAACAGGCCTGTACGAGATGAATATCAAGCTTTCGGTGATTTGGTGGCCTTTAAGCTTCGGAACGTTTCATTGCAACACGCTAGGAACACGGTGGAAAATATGATTCACATCACACTTTATTAAGCAAAGCAAGGACATTATGACACGCCGTCCACCTACAACCACCCTTCATCACAACCATGGACGAGTTTCGCACAAATACACCTTCATTACCATACTGATGAATAACGCATTCATTTACCATGGATATTAACCATCATTATGAAATTGTCACGAATGTGTGCAGTCTTAATCATATTATACTGTTATGTAAGTATGCTCAATTTGGAATAAACAGTAATAGGTAAATTAGTTTTAATAAATGCATGGCCCTACTGAATATAACTGCAAGTGCTTCATACAGCAGATGTTTAATGATCAGGAATTTATTGGACACCCTTCTGCAGCAAAATTGTTTCAATCAGTCAATCAATCATTTCCTGTGGCACCCTCGGGGATGCACAGGGCCTCGATGAACTCACACCACCACATCCTATCTTGTGCTAACTCCTCAAGATCTCCCCAACACTCATCTCCAGCTTCCCGTCTCATTGTCCTCACCCACGTCTCTTTTGGCCTTCCTCTACCTCTCCTACCAAGCGCCACCCACCCTGGTGTACCTCGTACTATTCCCTGTCTCCTATACACATGTCCTAGCCACTTCCATCGTGAGAATCTAACATATTCATCGATCGGCTGCACTCCCGTTATTTCTCTAATTCTACTATTTGGTATCCTTTCCCACCACTTAACTCCTATAGTAGGACTCGCGCACGTTTGCGGCTGTGGTGTGACCCGCACCCGTGTACAGTGTTGCCACGTTTTCTATACCGTTATCTCTCTCTCTCTCTCTCTCTCTCTCTCTCTCTCTCTCTCTCTCTCCTGGCGGGAAATGTGAGCCACCCTGAGTACTTTTGATTCTTTTATAAGTTATTTATAATTGTGCTTTCATTTGTTAATTTGGTTTTGTTATATTTAGTGATGCCGACAATGCATTCAATGCATGCCCCTCTCCTGCCTCTCTCTCTCTCTCTCTCTCTCTCTCTCTCTCTCTCTGTAGGGAAGCTATCTGTCAAGGCCACCGACTGGGTGTGGAAGTGTTGCCGCTCGTGAGTGAATAGTTTTTTTTTTTTTTTTACTTCGGTATTAGCATATGCCTACTATTTTGTCCTACATATTAGCTTATGATTATAAATGTGATTATTCCTCGCCCTTAAAATTATGGTAAAAGCCAGTAAATGTGAGCATTTTTCCCAAGCAACACCTGTACAAGCTATGGTTGGGTATACGGAGGGGTACTTACTTTACCTTAGGCCAGACTGTGGTGTGTAAGTGTTGCCACTCACAAGAATTACATGAATTATTTCTTTTACTTTGGATATTGGCATATTTCTTCTTTTTTCAGGCTCATTATCTTATATCCATAACTGTGATATTATTACCCACCCTAAAACTACGCTAAAAACCATTATAAGTGACTACAATATCTTTTAGCACCACTGTACAATATGTATGCCATTTTTCTGTGTTACTGTATAAATATTTTATGCATAATAAGATTACTGTTGATTCATCCATCAAAATACACAAGTGTAAGTTTTATTCATCTGAATTTATCGAATTTGTGATGCCTTGTACATAAATAGCTTCCGTTTCACATCGCAAGTTGGGGAAACGTGGCACCATTGTACACAGGTGCGGGCCACACCACAGCCGCAAACGGGCGCGAGTCCGACTATAATATTCTTCTAAGTGCTTTATTTTCAAACACCAAGAATTTATTTTCCATAGTCACTGTGCTGTACCAAGACTCGTGTCCATAAATTAAGATACTCCTAACCATTACCTTATAAAGTTTGATTTTTGTATGCACAGAAAATTTTTTATTATTCCAAATATTTTTAAGCATTCCCATTGCCTGATTAGCCTTCTTTAACCTTTCCTCGAATTCAAAGTTCAAAGAACCATCCTTGGCTAAATAAGTACCAAAATATTTAAACCTATCAACTTGCTTTACAACCATACTTCCAATTACACATTCCTGCGCATTTTCCATATTCATATTGATTATTTCTGTTTTTCCACAATTAATAACCAAACCCACCTTGCGACCTTCACTCACCAAACAGTCCAACACTCTCTGCATCTCTTCTGGCCCATCACAAATCAAAACTATATCATCTGTATAATCTAAATCCAAAAGTTTCCTGTTCT
The DNA here is from genome assembly GCF_032717465.1 of Coenobita brevimanus. Taxonomy (NCBI): domain Eukaryota; kingdom Metazoa; phylum Arthropoda; class Malacostraca; order Decapoda; family Coenobitidae; genus Coenobita; species Coenobita brevimanus. Next base: position 50,550,989 of record NC_136967.1, on the reverse strand, counting down.
CTCCCCAAAGTATACCTGCACCGGTTTCTGTTCCAACGCGTTTCATAATGTAATCAATGACCAATATAAATAGTAAAGGCGATAGAACACCACCTTGAATTACTCCGGACTTGACTTCAAACGAATCACTCAGACAACCATCAACCATCACTTTACAAAATGTGTCCTCATGCATGTTCATAATGACCCTCATAAACTCCTCTGGTATTCCATAATGTCTCATGATCTTCCCCATAGTCTCTCTCGAAACACTATCAAAAGCCTTTTCAAAATCAACAAAACAAAGACTTAACGGTACTCTCATTTCATTAACTTGCTGCATCAAATGCCTAACTATAAAGATCTGATCATTGCAACCACGTCCCTTTCTAAAACCAGCCTGTTCATCCCTCAGAATACCCTCAACCACCGGCAACAACCTATTTAACAACACTCTACTGAAAACTTTCAAAGCTATCGGTGACAAAGAGATTCCCCTCCAATTACCACATTCACTCAGGTCTCCCTTCTTCGGAACTTTAACAATTACACCATTCTTCCAAACTGATGGTAGTAACCCCGTCACCCATATCTTATTGAATAGCTTGGTCAAGATCATTATTAATCTATCCCCCTACACTTTAAACATTTCCGGAAATAAACCATCCTCCCCTGGTGCCTTATTATTCTTTAACTGTTTTACTGCTTTCTCCACTTCTGCAAGCCTCAACTCTTCTGTTTCTATATTTAAATCTTCCTGAGCAGACGGTATATCCTCTTCTGGTGGTATTGGTCTATTAAGAACTGTCTCAAAATGCTCTTTCCATCTATTTTTAATATCTCCATCTTTGGTCAATAAATTTCCTTCCCTGTCTCTAACTGGTATTTCCTTGCGTTTACCTGCATTACCACTCAGTTCTCTAATCGATTCATATGCTATTCTTTGACTCTGTCCATCATTTTTGTTTATTAAGATTTCAGTCTCTGCAACCTTTTCATCCACACATCTTTTATCTCTCCTAGCTAACCTTCTTACTTCTGAATTCAAACTCCAGTACGCAACTCTTGCTAATTCAATCTCTCGTTCATCAACGCATTGCATCTCACTCCTCAATTTAGCCTCACCTCTGTTTTTTATTATATCCCACGTTTCCTCTGATATCCATTTCTTTCTCCTGAATCTATGTCTCCTTCCAATCGTACATTCAGCAGTCTCATGCAAAACTTTGTTCACATCCTCCCACATCTCATCTACACTTCTCTCCCCCTCTTCCAACGTTTCCAACACCAAAAACCTATTTCTGCATTCTAATCTGAATTCCTCCTTTTCTTCTCCTTCCCTTCTAAGCTTAACAATATCGTATCTACCAACGCCAGAGTTTTCCTTCTTCTGATTTTTAAGTTTACACCTTATTTTTGCAATGCTGAGTTGATGGTCACTACCAATATCCGCTCCCCGTTTAACATGAACATCTAGCAGAGAACTTCTATGCCTCCTACTGATAGCGATGTGATCAATCTGATTTTTATTTTTTCCACACGGGGACACCCAAGTTGTCTTGTGTATATTGCAATGCTGAAAGAGTGTGCCCCCGATGACTAAGTCATTTGCTAGACAGAAGCTTCCAAACCTCACTCCGTTTTCACTCATCCTACTACCAACTCCCATCTTACCCATACATGCCTCAAATCCCTCATTTGAACAGCCCATTACTGCATTAAAGTCTCCAACGCAGATCAAAACAATTAAATTAAATTAGAAATTGGAAAAAATAAATTAATATATACAGTAAATAAATCCATTAATGGAATGATAGAATGCATGAATGAATGAATGATTACAAATTATACATTAATGAAGGATCAGTTAAAATTGTCCATACCTTCACAGTCACGTAAACCATTGATAAGCAGAGCATACATCAGGTACAATGACAGATAGTGACTACTTTGACATTTTGAACGCGTAGCCCAGACTAAGAGTCTCCCGTAGCGATATCGTACAGTCACAGCCAGCCGATCCGCTGGCTTCCTCATATCTGTGTCTTGTTTCGTAATTTCTGGTGCTACTTTTTGTAGGATCTTCTCAAAATCAGTTGCAGACATTCGGAAGGAATTTCTAAATGATCCACTATCACTAATTTGTTGAGGCGAGAGTCCTGCATTGTCATACATAATATCTTTGAACAGCATATTCCTAAAATTATTTCCCAGCTTTAAGGAGGGACGAACCCAGTATCGCCGAGGCTGTTTTGGTTTATATCCACATAACACTACTGTCGCAGACGCATCTAGTAGACACAGCTACAGTAGTAAGAGGTCCTCTTCTTCCAACATGTTAAGTGCAACTAACTCCTGTGACCACGTGTGGACTGTAAGTACGTTTGGAACATGTTCGGAGGCATGTTTGCAGTATTGTGAAGCTTATAGTCCAGCAAACTTACGAATATGTTTGCGGCTTGTTTGGAAGAATGGAGCTAGTATGTTCCTGACATGCTCCCAGCGTCGTTTCGGGCAATAGGCACCGTGTAGACGGGGCCTTACCCTACAGTACGTTTCGATAAGTTCCCCTGAACCTGCATAATTTGTTTTATTTACTTGTAATACTACCATTGGTTTAGACGTCTTCACACTGAAGAAAAGGATAATCCATGAGATCCATAAGTAAACACAGAGGTAACAGGACTCTCAACCAGGTAGCGTGTGGCTAGACTGTCTGTGGCCAAAATATTTAACTCTTGCTATCGCTAAACGACTGTATTCAGTATACGTATAGTTGTGACCTCTCGTTGTCCAAGAGTAACTGTACCTCAAATTCCACAACCAGAGTGCTCTTATTCTAACCTGAAAAGATTCCTAACCATTTTCCGGTAAGTTGATGCACAAGTATGGTGAAAATGAGGGTCGATTTGGTTCATGAACAAGGAAGCCATTGCTGACTCATTACTAATGGCCGTGGAATATTATGCAACCACGACTTAGTATTGAATTCGTGGGAGTGGTCCAGTTCCGTCAGTGAAAGAAAACAACAATAACCATCTTATTATCCTTCCTTTTCAGTATTCTATTTCATGTAAAATAATTAACCAAATATACAATCCTACTAGCTTCCTCAGTGTCCTTGTTTATGTCCCATAAATTTCGATTTTTTTTTTTCTCCGGAACAACTATCTGCATATTCTCCTAGTTAATGTTTCCTTCACATTCTTGAAGTTTCAGAGTAAAGAGTAAAATCGTCTGGCTTTGGACAGAGTAAAACAAAATAGATCAGAATTATTCAGAAGAAACAGCGACTACTCCGATATTTGACCTTGAACCGTGACCCAAACCTTTCACTGCTGTACACCAATGTCTAATATATTGTCCCCCGACCTACAGGCAGTCCATGTACGAATTATAAATAAAATCGGATAAGGCTAACATTAAATAATTTGTTGGTATAGACACAGACAATCGAAGGACCTCGATCAAATTAGCTACACTTTCGTCGTCGCTAGTATGCAGTCAGCTGAGGTTCCCGGGGTAAACCTCATTACTAACAAGGACAGTTAAACTTTTAGTCTCTTCACTGTACTCACTATAATTAAGTTCTTCATTTAAATGCACAAACCAATGAACCAATTCAGTGTATGATATGATTAAGAGTTAGAATTAATTTTACTGAGCCAGCGTGCAGCCAAGTGAAGCCACACCAACAATACAAACCCAAACACTTATCTCCGTTCTTTGTAGTGGGGATTCAAAAAGCACACCACGTACTGACCATTGCTAGTTCCTACCTAGAACGGAAGCAGGAAACTAGATTGTAAATTCGATGGTTACTTTTTGGGGGGAATA
>NC_136967.1:50404673-50544673 GCF_032717465.1 Coenobita brevimanus | reverse complement strand
TCCCACAACATCAACACTCCTTTCACTAGAAGTTCTCTGTATCGCCACAGTTTCTGTCATACATTCCCACCATTTGTTACATCTGCACCGCTGCCTTCCTACGCCTTAGACACGCTCTTTTGTACCCCCAACACTTTCTGTCGCCATAATTTTTCTCTGCTTCCCTCTCGGGTGCAAGTGAGATGGATCTAGGCGGTGCATCGAAACAGTAGGTGTGGTGAGTGTGACCTGAGACCACTGCTTTTTTCGTCAGTACAAAATCCTACTACACTGCTTCTGTCTATAATGCAGTGTTCTAATTTGACAAAGATTAGTTTAAATGAAGGCAAAGTGTAGTCAAACTGGTGGATGAATTAGACTTGTAAGTGGGGAGACTCATTCTAACATCATTACCATGGCTTAGCGAATTGCACACAACCGTGATAAAATATTTGAGTTACATTATAGCCGCATCGGGTTAGCTGGACACAGTCACAACAGGTCAAACATCTTCCTTCTTATGTGTTCCTATTTTTATCTACCCATTCTATGTACAAACCAAGTTCCTATATCAATACCACTGTTTATATCTCCACCATTCGTGTCCATATCTTAATCAAATATTCCTACACCTGCACCACTTCGCCGTCATTGTTCCTTCACCGTCATATAGTGTTTTTATCTTTACCTTTCTGCCTCTATTGCCATCATTCATATTTATCTCCATCAATCCATGCCTCATCTTGCCCAGTTATTTCTCTCTCTCTCTCTCTCTCTCTCTCTCTCTCTCTCTCTCTCTCTCTCTCTCCATTATTTTGGGAGCATCAGATAATGATTTCCCTAATACTAACTGACCTATAATATCGATCCTCAGAGGGAATATCTTCTTTTTTTTTAAATTCCAATTTGTAGATTTACAAACTAACTATAAGTTTCAAGCTGTGAGTATAATGTCTTCGCAGGAAGAAAAAGGACAGGATATTGCAGAATCTTCCCATGTCTCTACTCCTGCAAAGCAAATCTTAGCAAAACAAAGAAATTATTGTGTGCTTATCTGGTCTGACGTAGCCTAAGCCATACCATCCATCATCATTTCTTCCTGAGTAAGAGAAACATAAAGATTAAGATATATGTTAAATTCGAGATGCCTGGAGACATAAAGACTTGGAGTTATAATGAAGGTGAGATAGCATTAATGTTGCAGATAATATCCAGTCATCTCTGAGCACCAAGCATCTTAGTCATCAAAAAGACAACCCATTGGCTGAATGCTTCTTACCCCTTCAGTCCAATGACATTCTTTTTTATTACTCCCACTTTGCAGTTTAAGTCGTTTTTGGAACAATCCATTGATGCAACCTTCATTAAACTCTTCATTTATGGGCTACTTTCTTAAGCTGAATGAAAAGTCAAGAGAAAGCAAGATTAGAATAAACGATTCGTCTTGGAACTGACGGCATAAATACAGTAAAGGGAGTAGACTGTATATCACCAACCGAACAGTGCAGTACTCCTAAGGTGAAGAAAAGCTGGTGACAAGGAGGGAGCGCTCCCGCTTCATCACCAATCGGGGCTAGGCTCTGTGCATCCCCCTGTGCTGAACTTTTTCAGTGCTTTAGAAGTGCAGAGAGTAGACCAGCATACTGCCCTATACAGTTTCCTCTAACTGTCAGCACCAAATTACATGCACACACACTGCTTACGTTAAGTTCAGAAGAAAATGGCATAAAATCCTCTACCATCTTCCCCTCTCACGGTGATGACCAAGTGAAACGCATGGAACCACTGTGTGACTCACACTTTATTCATTTCTGCAATGTTCGTGGTCTTTCCTCCGATTTTCTGTCTGTTGAACACCATCTCTCTTCCTCCAAAACTCACATGCTTTTCCTCATTGAGAGTCAACTCTGAGACAAATGACAACAAACCTTTCTCTTTATCCTCCTACTTTCTCAACACTCATTTCAAAGCCAGCGGTGGTAGCTGTGTGTGTGTATGCAACAACATAACTTGCTCTCGTGCTCCTGAACTTGAATCATCTGAATTTTCTACTCTCTGGCCTTGGCTGTCCTGTCATTCCCTAACTAAATATATCTGTGCTGTGTACTTATACCCTAATTCGACTGACTATGTTTTTTTTTTTTATTATTATTATTATTTCATTTCTAAGATGAAACATATCCTATCTATACTTCCTTTTTCTGACATTTCCATTCTAGATTATTTCAATGTTCACCACCATCTTTAGCTGTCCTCACCTTTCACTGATCCACCTGGTGAACAAGCTAACGTCTTTTCTCTTCTTAATGACCTGGAGCAGCTTGTACAGCACCCTACCCGTACCCTTGACTGACTTGGGGAGAGTTCCAAAATACCTGACCTCTTCCTTACAACTAACCCTTCTGCTTACTGTAATTTTTTTCTCTCCGTTGGGCTCCTGTTGTCACAACATTATAATCTTCACCTGTCTTATCGCTTCAGTAAGGCCTGTGGACCATTTTAAGAAGCAGCGACTGTGGCACTTTGGAGCTGCTGATGGAGAGGCTCCCAGGCAGTTCTTTGATTTTTCATGGAAAGATTCTAGCTTCCTTAGCCAAGAGACATCTGAGTGTGCCTCCTGCATGATGGAGATTAATCTCTCAGGCATAGAACCATACATTCCTTTCTTTTACCCTGGGACTAATGAAAAAAAAAAAAAAAAACTTGGTTTAATTACGCATGTTCTAATCCTGTTCACAACAGGCAGAAGCCCCCCCCCCAAAAAAAAAAAAAGACCGAAGCCAGTCCACTCCTGAATCTCAAATCTTTTGTTTCTTCACGCGATGTATCCATCTATCTATTGTCAGATGCCTTAGTCCCGTAAAAAGTGGCCACAAACAATTCGCCTTCATGTCACCCGACCCTCGCCATTCCACTTCCCTGCTTTCAGCTCACACCCTCTTCTCTCATATACATCTCCACTCCATCCTTCCATCTCAATCTTGGCCTCTTCCTCCCTCTCCCCCTCTCCACCTCACTCACATACACTCTTCTTGTTAGTCTCCCACTCTTCATCCTCTCCACGTGGCCAAACCACATCAATGAATTTTTCCTAATGCTTTCTAACACATCCACATCCATATCACAATGCTCCTTCATTTCCTCATTCGTCAGTATATCTATGTAACTCCACCTGCTTCTCTCAAATAACTTATTTTCACTGCACTCACTCTTGACTTGTATCCTTCCAGCATGGTCCAAGTTTCACTTTCATACGTTAGAGTTGGTATCACATGCAGCAACTTTTTTACTTCCATGCTCACTTCCCTGTTTTCTTATCGCTGCTCTCAAAGAACCAGCAACCTTCCTTTCTTGTTGTACCATTTCAAGCACTTCACCCTCCAGACTTCTATTCTTACTCATCACACTACCCAAGTACTTAACAGCACTCACATTTTCCATTTCCTCACCATCCAACCTCACAGTACATCCAGTGACCTCACTTCTCTCGAGGACCATAACTTTACTCCTCCTTACATTCACCTTCAAATTCCGTTTCTAACACACTTTCAGACTCATTCACCAAGCCTTGCAGTTCCCATTAGTCTTCACAAAGCAATACAGTATCATCTGCAAACAACAGTACAGGGAGTTTTCAAACCTTGCCCTCTCTCATTAAAGCCACTCCAACATCCACTGCCTTACCTTGTGTTTCTTTTATAACCCCATCCATATACAGATTGAAACAGCCATGATGACATGACACATCCCTGTTTCAATCCATGATTCAAACTGAAAATTTCACTCAGTTCACTACCCACACGCACTGCAGTCATAGCACCCTCGTGGATACTCTTCACGGCATTCAACACCATGCTACTTACTCCATATATTCTTAATATTTTCCATGTTCCTTGTCTATCCACTCTGCCATATGCTTTCTCCAAATCCATGAAAGCTGCATACTTCCTTCTTTTCTCTAGAAACTTTTCCACTTAGGACCTAAGAATGAATATCTGATCTATGCAACTTCTTCCCTTTCCAAAACCTCCTTGTTCTTCACCAACTAATTTCTCTGTTAATTCTATAACTCTCAATAAGTAACCTACCATGCACTTTTCCTATTACATTAAGAAGACAAATGCCACTATCATCACCACACACTTCTTTGTCCCTTTTTCCATTGCATAGGAGAAAAATTATACCTGTCTTCCAACCCTCCGGAATGCACCTTCCTCCCAGGCCAATATGTACATCTTCCATATCCATTATTCTACTATCTCTCCACCATGCTTCAGCATTTCATCACACACTCCATCAAATCCTGGGGTTTTCCCCATTTTGACTTTCTTCATTGCTTCCACTACTTCCATCCTATTGATTTCTTTCTTTCTTCTCACCTCCTTTCTTCTCCCAGCCATTCACCAGCCACTTACCCTTGCATTACTTTCATTCTCTGTGTTTAACAGTTCCTGACATTGTTCTCCCCATCTGCTAACTTTTTCTCCCTTCTCCACTAGCTGTCTACAATTTTTATCTTTCATTCCCTAACTAACTTTTTTATCACCCTGTCTTACTCTCTTTACCTCTTTCCACAACATTTTCTTGCATTCCCTCCAATTTATACTCAAATTCCTTCCAAGTTCCTCATCCACTCTTTCTTGCTCGCTCTTACTAATCTTTTCGCCTTTCTCTTCTTCTTTACATATAACTATCTCTTCCGTCTCTCAACTTCCTCCACGCCCCTGCTTTCGATCCACTCACTATATACTTCCTGCTGAGCCACAGGATGTCTCACCTCTTCATTCCACGATGCTATTCCTTCTACCGCCTTTCGTCTTCTCTTCGCCCCACACACCACCTTACATACTACACATATTTCTTCTGTGAATATCTTGCACACACACCTACCTCCCCCATCTACTCCAAATATGTTCCTAATCGCTCCCCCACTTTTCTCTTGTATTCAGCCCTTTTTTCATCCTCTTGCAACGTTTGTATTCTCCTTGTATGGACTACTCCCTCCTGGCCTTCCCTTCTTGTAACCCTCCGTTGCATTTGAACTTTGACTTTCACCATCACCACATGGTAAGAATGTCCACTCCATTATCCTCTGTATGCTCTGCATCAATTACACACGTTCTTAATATGTCATCCACACACACACATTATCAGTCACAGACTTCCATTCGTTCAGTTAACCACCCACTCTTCTCATCACCCGCCACATATACCTGTGAATCATTTTATATCTAAAGAGGCTATCACCGACCCCCATCCTGCACAAATATCCACTAGAGCGCTGCCATTTTCATCCACTTCTGCAGGCAAACGCCACTTACCAACTACTCCATCCACTTTCACATTTCCTACTTTCCCAGTTCATATCCCGAATCAATAACACTCACTTATTCCTTTCAAACTTTTCCATGAACGCTTCCACATTTGCCCAGAACCCTTCTTTCACTCTGCGTGCAAGATCTTGTGTTGGTGCATACACACACAATCACCCACATTTGTAATCCTACTTTCAGTCTCATCCACACAATCCTTGAGCCAACTGATCCATACTCTCTTATATTGTCCTTCCATTCCATGCACACAACAATACATGCTCCTTCTATTGCCCTTTCATTCTCACCTACTCCAGAACATATACGTCATCCATACTACCACTCTCTCACACTCTCACTTCACCATTTAGTCTCAGTTATTCAACGTATGTCTACTTTTGCACCCTCAAACACCTGGACAATCTCTTTCTCTTTCATCCTCATCATTCACACCCCTTACATTCATGTAGCAATTCGTATGATGTCCTTTGTTCGGTCCATAGTTGTCACTCGCTGGTCAGTCCTGGCCTAAGGCTTCTTGTTTGTATTTTTAATTAGTTGTTTTCCGGGGACAGGCACTAACCCTCCGCCAACTCACTCGTTGTCACGTAGGGAACACGTGTTGGTTGGTTGTAAGGTTACCATCCAGCGTTGTAAATGATTTCCTGATTAACAGATATTCATTTGGCTTGCCACTCATTGTGGAGCTACTCTCAGAGTATCGCCACACTAAGTGGGTGGATGATGGGCGCCCCCATCTACCATTCTCCACTCTGCTAAGAATAATTACATTCATACTAAATGCTCTGATTTTTCTGACTCAAAATCTTCCCGCTCCTTCTGGCACCTTGCCAAAACCCTCTCTAACAACTTTAATTGATCATCCTTTCCTCCTCATTTCCATCTGACGGTTTTGTAGCTGATTCTTCTACTGAAAAAGGAGAAGTCTTTGCTCACATTTTCTCCTCCAATTTTACCCTGGATGATTCTGGTGCTGATCTTCCATCACATACTCCACTTATCTCCTCATGAATGACAATAAAATTACTTCAGTTTATGTATTTTCTACCCTCACCGGCCTCAATACCAGCAAGGTGACTCTGGTGGTGTCCCACCTGTTGTCCTCAAGACCTGTGCCTCTGTGCTTACACCCTGCCTAAGAAAATTCTTTCGCTTTTGTGTTTAGACTTGTATCTTTCATTCTTACTGAGTGTTTGCTCTCATTCAGCTTGTCCAGAAGATGGATAACAATACCCATCCCTTTAACTATTGCCCAATTGCTTTAACATCCTGTATTTCTAAAGTTTTTCATAAATTCTTTAAAAATAAATAAATAAATAAATCTCCTCACCTATCAGAACCTTCTTTCCTGTCACCAGAACAGGCTCCACCAGGGACACTCAGCTGGTGATCTTCTCACCTTCCTTTCGAACCCATGATCACCCTCCTTTCGGGACTTTGGTGAAATCTTATCCATTGCACTTGGCATCTCAAAGGCTATTGGTCCAGTCTGGCATAAATCTTTAATTTCCAGTCTCCTCTCTTACGGTTTTTATCATTTTATCTGAGCCTTCATCTCCAGCTTCCGTTTTGGTCGTTCCATAGCTGCTATTGTAGACAGCCACAGTTCTTCTCCAAAAGCTGTCAGTAGTGGTGTTCCTCAGGTATCTGTCCTGTCACCAACTCTCTTCTTTCTTTTCATCAATGATCTAAGCTATACATCTAACCCTATCGATTCAAACGCTGATGAGTCCGCTCTTCACCTTTACATTCACTTCTCGCAGCATCCATTTCAGCAGTTACGCCAACAAACAAGAGACAAGGCTATGGCACACCTAATGTCTGAGTTAGCTCGTATCTCTGATTTGGGCAAAAGTAGTTTTGTTGTTTTTGATGCATCAGAAAATCAGTTCTTACATCTTTCGACCCGCCAAAATCTACTGCAGGAATGTCCTCTTACTTTTAACAATATCCAGCTCACTCCTGCATCATCGTTTAATATAAATTGGGTTTCATTCTGTGGGGATTTATCTTGGAAAGAACATAATACCTCTCCTGTAAAATCTCCTTCAAATTGTCTATGTGTGCTAAGCCGACTCCTCACTTTCTTTACTCCTGCACAATTGTTGACTTTGTACTGGGGTTATATTCTCCCCTGTGAAAAGTAGAACTCTCATGTGTGGGGAGGCTCCCCACATACAGCTCTTCTGTACATTGTGGAATCAAATCTCCTCTTATTGGCTCCCTTCAACGTCTGTCCTTTCACCACACTATTCTTTTTTCTTTATTTCAAGGTCACTGATCTTCTGAACTGTCTGCTTGCATCCCTCCACCACCAAAGAGGGCTCGTACACCCGCCTAGCACGGAACTCTCATCCATTTTCTGTCCAACTCTTTAATGCAGGATTTAACAGATACTCCCAGCCTTTCAAATATGCAACAGGCTAACTCTGGCACTACCACCTGTGTATTTTCTACTGCCTCCAGTCTTTCAAACGCAGTGTGTCCAAGCATTTTTAAATGAACGGGGCTTGAATATGGCTATCTTTTGTTTTTCTTTTCTTTCCTGGAGTGAACAGTATTGCCGGCTTCTAGTCACTGGTTCCTTCTTCCTTAAATTAACACACACACACACACACACACACACACACACACACGCATCGATGAACATGGCGGTTGTAAGAAGTTATCGAAGAACGTGTAACAATTCTGGGACGTGGACGCCTGGGCAGGAACTTCATCATACTGCAAATAATATTTTTTATTGTACCACAACATCACCTCCAATAATAACTAAAATCGGGGTAAAGCGGCCTGAGAAAATTAATTACTCTCCCCTGCATGCCTCCCCCCCCCCACACACAAACGAAGAGAGAGAGAGAGAGCGAGTCTTACTTCACCTTTTCCTTGTCATTCTCGTCCTCCTCACTTCTTTCTTCCTCTTTTGGGTCGTCGTCCTCCTCCTCCTCCATTCTTCATCATCTTCATCATCATCATCATATTATTATTATTATTATTATTATTATTACTTTTCTTCTTCACAATGTTCACTACTCCCATCATCCTCATCTTCATCTCCCTTTCTTCTTCCTCTTTTTTTTCACCCCCAACCAGACTTTTGCTAAACACGTTTCTTGTTTTTACTCTCCATTTCCTCCATGCCTCTTTTGCTTTTGTTGCATTTATTCATCCTCCTTGTTTTACTCTCACTCCTCTTTCTCTTTTTCTAATGCTCGTCATCCTGTGTCACTCACTTGCGTCTTCAGCGTATTTATTATTTTCCATCTTTTAAATTCTCTCTTCAGTTCCTGCTGATTCTCGTCTTCCGTCTTTGGTTCTTGTTCTTTTTTTTATTATTATATTTTGTCACATGTCATCCTTCTCTCTCGCTTGCTCCTCGACTTTTCCTTCTTCGTAATATTCTTTTTGTACTACTCATCATTTTCCTTTGGCTTGTCCTGTCTTCAGTTCGTAAACTGTTCTTCTCCAGCTAATATTCATCCTCATCTTTCTTCCCTACATTTTTTTTTCCAGAAAATTGTGTGCCCTCCCTTCCGCTTGTTGTGTTAACACATCTACATGCTTATTGCTTCTTTTCGTCATCATATTTTTCTTCTTCTTCTTCTTCATCCTTCTCTTCACCATCATATTCATCCCTCTCTTTTTCTTCATCTTCCTACATTGACTTTTTTATTTCTTCATTTGTTCTATCGCTACCTTTATTCCTTAGCTTCCTCCTTCTGCCCTCTTCTCCTACGTTTTTTTGGTCTTAATCATCGTTTTTTAGATGTTGGTTAGTTCTCTTGCATGCCAACAAACCAGTCTCTGGCCAACATTCTTACAGCTGACGTTTTGCTTTCGTTCTCTTTTTCTTCTAATGTTTGTTGTCCCTTGCTCTTTTATTGTTATTCTCATAATATTCCCCCCCTCCCCATTCTTTTGCTCTTCTTCTTTTTCTTGCTTGTCCTTCTCCTCCTCCTCCTTTTCCCCATGCCGATTCTTTGCCTTATAATACTCCTCCTCCTCCTGCTTCGCCAGATTTTCTCCTTCAACTACTCATCTTTCTCATTATTTCAATCCCTCTTGCCTAATGATTAAACTTATCGTAGTTTCTCCTCGTCATCCTCACACATAACGGATTATCCCACCTGCGTTCCTTTCTCTCTCTTTTTTCTTCTTCCATGCGCTTCATCTGTTCCTTTTTTTCCAGATAATGTTTTATATATCTTTCACTTCCCTTTCTCTCCTTCCCCCATTTTGTTCCTCCTCCATCCTTTTCTCTTAGTGTTTTTCTTTTTCGTCTTCTTCCATTTGCTTTTGTTATGTTTGTTTATGTTTTTCATCTTATCTTCCTCTTCTAACCTCCTCTCTCTTTGCTCCTCTCCCATCCTCCTCATTTGGTTCTCCTCCTCATTATCTTACCCTTCCTTGTCCTCCTTTTTTTCTTCTTCTTTTTCTGCTCCTCTGCTTTTCCTTCTCTTGATATCCTCACAACGAGGCCACAGTTTGCTTGGGTTGTGGCTACTATTTACTTGCAAAATATTCTGCTGTCAGTATGCAGACACGTAGGTGAAGTAGGGTGAGGTGAGATGAAATTAGGCAAGGGGATGATCTGAAATGAGCAGAGATGCGATGAAATTAGGTGCAGTGAAGTGACGTGACGTGAAGTTTAAGTTAGGTGGGTGAAGTGAGGTGAGGTGCGGTGAGGTTGGGCCAGAACAGACGAGGTTAGGGGTTGTTAGATTGGGCTGAATTACGTTCGATTAGGAAAGATTACGTGACGTTAGGTTGGGATAGAATGGAGCACGTTGGATTTGGATGGTTAATGTAGGTCACAAAAATAAAAATACAGTAGCTGATTCTTAATTTCTGCCAATCCCGAGGCCGCGCGTGCGAGTTTGTACAAAGCGACATTTTTTTAAAAAGCCAGAAATTGCGTTTAAAGTTTGCGAATATTGAAACGATCATAACTCTGTTGTTTTTAAAGCTAGAGACTTCATTCAAAGACCATAATGAAGGGTAACGTATGCCAAATATGCCCATATTGTTAGTCACTGAAAATAATATAAGCAAATATATGAAATTATAGTTTTTTTTCGAAATGCCGAAAATCGACGATTTTTAGAATACAACTTCAACGAAGTATAACTCCGTTATCAATAATGCTAGAGACTCCATTAAAAAAAAACATAGTAAAGAGGAAAGGATGCAGATTACGAATATATAAACAGATTTTCGATAAATCAATTTGAGCAAGAGAAAACACCTGTTTTCCAAGTGCGACAGAATTTTCACTCAAAGCTTATGATCACAAAACCATTCATTACATTGTTGTTAATGGACATAAAGACATCAAATATGCACTAGGGAGTTGTGATAATGCACTAGGCCACCACGTGCATTATCACCACCCCCATTGCCCTCAGGTAGTGCCACACATCTACCATTATCACCAGCGTCATCACTATCATCACAACAACCCCATCACTTTCACCACAATGAACTATGGCACCAGGAGCCCTATCACCATCGCCAGCATCCTCACATAAAGTACACTAGCTGCATCATTATCACCATCATCACTATGATTATCACTTCTCTCCAAAGCAGCCACACTGACACCATGTGCTTTATCCCTATGACCAGGACGAGCTTTGTGGGTGTAAAAAACAGCCACTTTAAAAGACTTGGAGCCTTCAGCAGGGCCGCTCTCTTGCACCCCTGAAGGCCCAGCGGTAGGGTCATCAACATATTCACTATCAGAAGACATTAACCCTAGATAGGTAATGTGGGGTCTCAGAGACCCCAGTCCCCGAAATTTAATTTTAAAAAATATGAGCATAAGGTCTACAGATCTGTCCATCTCATTACCTTCCTGCCTAGTGATGCTCTTCATGGGGATGTTGGGATCATAGCTGTACCTGGCTCTGATTTTGCTCTATAGAGCCATTGGGGTATGTTAGACCCCAGATTACCTATAATGTAACCTCAGTTGAGCCCTCTTGTGATTTTTTTATTTCAATTTGCTGTCTTTCTCCTTTTGTATACAGAAGGTCCCAACATCGGTCTACTGCAGACCACCCAAAGAATCATGATATTACTTTTCAATATTGCAAGATTTAATCTTGAAATTTTTTTACCTAAAATTTAATCATTTTTGTATAAACTTTAAAAAAATATATATTTTCTCGATTAAACTTTATTTTTTCTGGTCCTATTTACAGATAAGGGGTTGAATTATTTGTGTATTGAAGCATTTTGAAATATCTCAAACGGAAGTATTTCTTTTTTATTTTTTTTCCGTGGGGTCTGTCAGACCCCACGTTACCTAATATAGTAAAAAAATCAAGATTACCTTACAAGGGTTACGAGCACAATGAACACACACACACACACACACACACACACACACACACACAAAAGGAAAAGCATAGCCTTTGTATGCGGAGAATGACATGCGAGGCGAAACTGGGCCTTCGCAGTACCACCAACAGCATGCCCTGGAAATGCTGAAAATAGCACGTAAACATATCATTAGCATAAGAGTTTCTGGGCTAATGAGAAACAATATTGACCTTATTTAACATGTCAGAGCATTTGCAAAATTTACTTAATAATCTGGTACATAAAATTATATTCATAACAATTGTTAGATGCTAACAATAGCTAACAGTGTATAGCAAGTGGACTGGCAGTGACTCATCCTGTCGGTGTCGCTTGGCACAAACTCGCCCGCGCTGGCGGTCTGTCACCCACCCTCACCTCACAAATCGATTTCAGTGTTGTATTTTGGAGGACTTTCAACCTTATGTCTAGTTCAAAATTGTAGCAAGCGACATGCCTGGGATATAAAAGAAGGGTCAAAATAGTGATATAACATGAAAACGCATGATCGGCTCGGGTGGCACTTGTTACAAACTCGCATGCGCAGCCTCTCACAAGAGGATGGAAAAAAAAGCTGAATATAAGAGAGAAGTGGAGGAGCGATTGGGTAAATATAAACTGGAGCAGATGGGGGACACGGAAGGTGTGTGCAAGATATTCACAGAGGAAATCTGCAGCATGTGAGGTGATGTGTGGGGTGAACTGAAGACGAAAGGGGGGTGCAGGGAACAGCATGGTGGAATGAAGAGATGAGACAGGCTGTAGCAAAAAGGAGGAAAGCATATATTAACCCCTTAACCGTGGGGCGTCACTTTCGTGACGCTCGGCTACAATGGATCATACCGCGGGGCGTCACTTTTGTGATTCTGTGTTATTTTGAATTATCCCGGGCTCTCAAGTGGTGGCTTGTATCATCTATCAGTACTGCCAATGTCCAACACTAGTCAGCACTCCAAATCTCATCTGTACTCCCATCCATTGTTGACATTTTAGCTATTTTACCCCCTTCATGACTCCCCTCCCTACCTGCCCTCCATTACCCTCTCCTCTCACCTCCCACGCCGCGCTGCGCTACGGAAATTTCCCCCTTCTTTTTCCACAAATTTCATCCATTGAAATAAGCCCTATGCCCTATATTTTTACCCAATAATATATACCAAAAAAAACCAGGTAAGTGATAGTATTATACTCCAGAAATTGTCTAATTATCACCTGACAACACCTCACGTGCATTCATTCGCTACATTACCACGGTAATTTCCCCTTTGATTTATGCCTTGTAATCGATGTCTGTAATAAAAATATATATCAGAAAGGAAGGGAGAATCCTAATTGACATTTACATTCACCTGGAACAACCTATTTCTTTATTTATTGCCGAGATTTTCTACCTATAAAAAATTAGCCTGTAAGTTAGCAGCAGTAAGCCTAAAGTGTCATTGTCAACCCTTCCCTTCTCAGATAATTTACCCCCTTCGTGACTCCCCTCCCTACCTGCCCTCCATTACCCTCTCCTCTCACCTCCCACGCCGCGCTGCGCTACGGAAATTTCCCCCTTCTTTTTCCACAGATTTCATCCATTGAAATAAGCCCTATGCCCTATATTTTTACCCAATAATATATACCAAAAAAAAAACAGGTAAGTGATATTGTAATACTCCAGAAATTGGCTAATTATCACCTGACAAAACCTCACATGCATTCATTCGCTGCATTACCACGGTAATTTCCCCTTTGATTTATGCTTTGTAATCGATGTCTGTAATAAAAATATATATCAGAAAGGAAGGGAGATTCCTAATTGACATTTACATTCACCTGGAACTACCTATTTCTTTATTTATTGCCGAGATTTTCTACCTATAAAAAATTAGCCTGTAAGTTAGCAGCAGTCAGCCTAAAGTGTCATTGTCAACCCTTCCCTTCTCAGATAAGCCGCGGCATTTAGTTCCTTGTCCTCCACTGTAGAGACAACATGTCGCACTCGCGCCCCGCCATTCCTGCCGCTTCTGTGCCCATTGCAAAGGGCCCCGTGACCTCTACGCCAAAGAAAAGTGTTGAGGCAAGCAGGAAAGGCCTCAGTGACTCTGCAGTGGCACGAGAACTTGCAGAATTGTCCATGATAATAATGGACAGTGACTTTGACGATTCGGGTGAATCGTGTGATGAGCCAGGTGAGGTTATCGCGCCAGAAACAGCGACAACAAGTGCTTCTACCAGTGAATTAGTGTCTAGCTCCAAGGGAAAGGAGCCTTTAGTGCAGGAAGGACAAGAATTTGGGAAGGGAGTGAAAAGGCGGCGTGTTAGCCCCAGAACAATGCCTCAACGTGACCCAGCCCGCCATGAGTCACAAGTGCATTCACCTCCCCGTTCCCCAAGCCCCACTTTACTCATCTCGTCATCATCGTCGGCTGAGTTATCTCCGGAGTCTTCGTCGTCGGAGTCACCACCAGCATCAACAGTGAAGGCTGGCCGTAGAGGTAGAGGTAGATCTAAGAGAGTGAAAAGTAGTGTAGCTAGTAGGGTAAGGGCTGCTAGTGCTGTACGGCAACCTAGGGTCAGTGAGAGTGACCTTGACAGAGATAAGCCTCCCTCTCAGCCAACCTCCACCACCACCACCACCACCAGCCCTCCACCACCACGCCAGGGAATCCTGGACGCCTTCGCGTGGACGGAAGGGTCAGATTTTGTCCCCGAAAACCTGGTTTTCGATGAGAGCTCGTCAGGAGTTCAGCCTGCCTTCACTATGGACGAAAATGCTGAGTGTGTCGACTACCTTTTGGCCTTCCTAGATGACGAAGTCATGCAGCACATATGTGATGAGACCAACAGGTACGAATCACAACGTGCTGCTAGTGGTACAGGTGCAACCAAGATGCAACAGTGGACCATCCTGGGAGTGCAGGAGCTGTATGTGTTCTTTGCCCTCATGCTTCTTATGCCACACTCCAAGAAGCATGAGTTGGAAGAATACTGGTCCATGGACCCCTTACTACCCTCACCGACCTTCAATAAGTACATGGCCAGAGATCGCTTCCGGAACATCATGGGAAACCTGCACTTTGCCGATAATGATGTACCTTCCCAAACCGACCCACTCTGAAAGATTCGGGAGATTCTGAACAGAATGAAGGATAAGTTCATGTCATTCTTCCACCCATTTCAGAAGGTTGTCATTGATGAATCCTTGGTTTTGTTCAGAGGACGTCTTCGGTTTGTTCAGTACATTCCAAGCAAATGCCATCGCTTTGGAATTAAGTTCTTTGTACTGTGCGACTGTAAGACGGGGTACATCCTTGACTTCGTCATATATTCAGCCAGCACTGTCGATCTCGATAAAACTCACCCCCTTGGCTTCTCAGGCTGTGTAGTGAAAGTGCTCCTAGAAAAGTATTTTGGTGGGAATCATGTGCTGTATACAGACAACTACTATACAGCACCGAAACTTGCCAAATACCTTTCTGAGCACGGCATTGGCTCCTGCGGCACTGTGAAAAGTAATCGTGCTAACTTCCCCAAATTCCCAGAGGCGGGAATCTCGCAGCGAGGAGACGTGCACCTACGCAAGTGTGAGAAGATGCTGGCAATACGGTGGCATGACAAGAGAGTCGTGCACATGCTCACCACCGTACATAAGGGGGAGATGAGAGACAGTGGGAAGGTCGACCGTAGAACAGGCGAACCTGTGATGAAACCTGATGCTGTGTTGGACTATAATATCAACATGCGGCTGGTGGACAAGTCCGACATGATGATTGGTGAGATCGACTGCCTCAGGAAGAATACTAGGTGGTACAGGAAAGTTTTTCTGGATCTCATAGATATGACGATGCTGAACGCCTTCATCCTGTACAAGATGAAGGTAAAGCCACCCAAGTCCTTCTCCCTGAGGTTGTTCGCCAGGACTTGTGTCCAGCAGGTGCTGGAAAAATATGGTAGGGTGCAAGCAGCAACTCCAAGGCGCCATCCAGTTACACTTCCCGACCGACTTGAGCAGAGGGCTTATATGGATCGGCACAGACTTGAGCTAATGCCTGCCACAGGGAAAAGGAAGGCTGCGATTCGCAGGTGTCAGGTATGTGCGCATACCACACGCCGCACACCTGAGCATAAACGCACCTCTTGGCAGTGCGCTGAATGCCAGGTTCCCTTCTGTGTAACCTGCTTCTTCGATTATCACAGCCAGAAGCAGTTCTAACAGTGCAAGTGTGGAAGCAGAATTATTTGGAAATAATGTGTAAATAATGTGTAAATAGCAGGTGAAAGCAATGGATGTTCAGTTCATATGGTTGAACAGTGTATTATAGTTTTATCTTACTGAAAGTGACAGTGAATAACATATTGTAAGTAAAATAGAAGGGTAAATATTGAAAATAGAATAGAAAATGTAAATAGTAATGTAAGTAATTAGTAATATAAGGATATGAGTACAAATAATTTATGTTATAACAGTGAGAGTGAATCCGTGGCTCTCTACGTATTTTACTGACTGAAAAATTGAATGATTTCAGTGACAATAAAATAATACGAGTGAAGGAAACTTATGGAGAAAGACTCCAGATATATATGAGTGTGATATATTAATAGAAATATAAAGTGTGAGGGGTTTTATAAATAATAAATGACAGAGTGCCTAGAGCGAACTAGCGCAAGTGCGGCGATCAGACGCGCTCGTAATTTCCATTGCTTTCACAGTGTTTTTTTTTTTTAGTATGGATCCCAAACTACTTGAAAATGGTAGAATAGTGTTTATGGTGTTTGTATCTGGCTCTGGTAATCATATTACGGGTTGTCGGGAAGTGTAAAGTGCAGACTTAGTTACCCTACTTCAGAGGTCTCCACAAGTCCTACGGAAACTGACGAAGGCTCAACAATCATTCCAGGAGAAAGCTGAAGTTTTTTTTTTTTTTTTTATGCGAGGAAGAAGGAACCAAAGGCCATGGCCCGCAGTAACAGTTCCCTCCAAGAGAAAAACAAAATACAATAGAGAGCCAAATTCAAGATCCGATCATTTTGAGATGCCTGGACACACTGCGTTTGAAAGACTGGAGATCATAGGCAGCAGGAAATACAGACAGAGGGAGACAGTTCCAGAGCTGACCTGTTGCATAAATGAAAGACTGGGAGTAACGGTTAACTCTTGCATTAGAGAGTTGGACAGAAAAGGGATGAGAGTTTGCTCCCAGACGGGTGCTACGCGCCCGTCGTAGAGGTGGAGGAATGCAAGCAGACAGTTCAGAGGAGCAGTGACCATTAAAGTAGCGATAGAAAAGAGATAAAGATGCAACAGTGCGGCGAAGAGACAGAGGTTGAAGGGAGTCAGTAAGAGGAGGAGAGTTAATGAGACGAAAAGCCTTTGACTCCACCCTATTGAGAAGAGCTGTATGTGGGGAGCCTCCCCACACATGAGAGTTGTACTCCACACAGGGGCGGATAAAACCTCTGTATAGAGTCAACAATTGTGCAGGGGTAAAGAAAGAGCGGAGTCGGCTTAGCACACCCAATCTCTTAGAAGCAGATTTTACAAGAGATGTAATATGATCTTTCCAAGATAAGTCTTGAGTAAATGAAACCCCAAGCATGTTCAAGGATGATGCAGGATTAAGCTGAATATTATTAAACATTAATGGGTATACCTGTGGAAGATTTTGTCGGGTTGATAGGTGTAAGAACTGAGTCTTAGATGCATTAAAGACAACCATATTATTTTTACCCCAGTCAGCGATACGAGCCAAGTCAGACATTAGGTGTGCCATAGCCTCATCCCTTGTTTCTTGAAGTAACTGTTGAGATGGGCGTTGCGGGAACCGAATGGAAAGGTGAAGAGTGGAGTCATCAGCGTATGAGTGGATAGGGTTAGATGTACAGCTTAGAAGATCATTGATGAATAAAAGGAAGAGAGTTGGTGATAGGACAGAGCCCTAAGGAACACCACTGTTGATAGATCTAGGAGAAGAACGATGGCCGTCTACAACAGCGGCTATAGAACGACCAGAAAGGAAGCTAGCGATGAAGGCACAGATAGAAGGATAGAAACCGTAAGAGGGCAGTTTGGAAATTAAAGATTTATGCCAGACTCGATCGAAAGCCTTTGAGATGTCAAGTGCAATGGCAAAGCTTTCGCCAAAGTCCCGAAAGGAGGATGACCAGGAGTCTGAAAGGTAGGTGAGAAGATCGCCAGTGGAGCGTCCCTGACGGAACCCATACTGACGATCGGAAAGAAGGTTGTGATAGGAAAGATGCCTTAAAATTTTTCTATTGAGAATTGACTCGAAAACTTTTGAAATACAGGACGTTAAAGCAATTGGACGATAGTTGGAGGGTTGGGAGTGGTCACCCTTCTTTGGGACTGGCTGAATAAGAGCAAACTTCCAGCAAGAAGGAAAGGTACAAGTTGACAGACAAAGGCGAAAGAGTTTGCCTAGGCAGGGTGTAAGCACAGAAGCACAGTTCTTGAGAACAACAGGAGGGACCCCATCAGGCCCATATGCCTTGTTAGTACTGAGGCCAGTGATGGCAGAAAATACATCAACTGAAGAAATTTTAATGTCAGCCATGAGGAAGTCAGAGGGGAGAAGTGATGGAGGAACAGCACCGGAATCGTCTAAGGTGGAATTGGAGGAGAAAGTCTGTGCGAAGAGATCTGCTTTATCAGTAGAAGAAATAGCTACAGAACCATCAGAGTAGAAAAGAGGAGGGAAGGATGATGAGGTAAAGTTGTTAGAAAGATTATTGGCAAGGTGCCAGAAGGAGCGGGAAGAATTCGAGTTGGAGAGTTGAGAGCATTTAGTATGGATGAAATTATTTTTAGTAGAGCGAAGAACAGACTTAGCACAATTCCGGGCAGAAACGTAAAGATGATGTGATTCAGGGGTGGGTTGGCTCCGGTACCTTTTGTAGGCCCTCTCCTTGTTGTGGACAGCATTAGAACAAGCGTGATTAAACCAAGGCTTTCTTGCGTTAGTCAAAGGATATGAGAAAGGAATGTATGCTTCCATGCCCGAGAGAATAACCTCCGTAATGCGCGAGGCACACTCAGATGGCTCCCGGCCATGGAAGCAATAATCATTCCAGGGAAAATCAAAGAAGTACTGCCTGAGGGCCTCCCAGTTCGCGGCTCCAAAATGCCACAGACGACGTTTCCCTGGAGGGTCCACAGGCCGTACCGGAGTGATAGGTATGTGCAATAAGCATATATAATTTTATTATTCTAGGACTAATAACTGATTTTTGGCAAATATTTTCTGAGAGTCTGTCGGAGCCCAAATAACCCCGCGGGACACGCAAGTCATTGGTAAACAAGCCCGCGGTGTAGGGGTTAAGTGGATGAGAAACGGGCGTGGAAGAAATTGAGAGACGGAAGACAAAGTTATATGTAGAGAGGAAGAGAGAGGTGAAAAGATTAGTAAGAGAGAGTAAGAAAAGAGGGGACGAGGAATTTGGAAGGAATCTCAGTGTAAAATGGAAAGAATGTAAGAAAAAAAAAATGTTCTGGAAAGGGGTAAAGAGAGGCAGACAGGGTGTCAAAGAAGTTAGACGGGGAGTGAAAGATAAAAATGGTAGATTACTAGTGGAGAAGAGAGAAAAAGTGAGCAAATGGAGAGAAAATTTTAAGGATTTGTTAAACATGAATGCGAGTAGAAGTGGCTGGGGAATGGCTGGGTGACGGAGGGATGTGAGAAGAGAGGAAGAATTCAGTAGGCTGGAAGTAGTGGAAGCAATGAAGAAAGTCAAAATGGGGAAAGTCCCAGAAAATGATGGAGTGTGTGGTGAAATGCTGAAGCACGGGGGAGAGACAGTAATAGAATGGATGTGGAAGATGTGCAGATTGGCCTAGGAGGAAGGTTGAGTCCCGGAGGATTGGAAGTCAGGTATAATCATTCCCCTGTACAAAGGAAAGGGGGAAAAAGAAGTGTGTGGTAATCAGAGGGACATTTGTCTTCTTAGCGTAATAGGAAAAGTATATGGCAGGATACTTATTTAGAGAAATAACAAAGGAATTCCTTGGAGAAGAACAGGGAGGTTTTAGGAAGGGAAGAGGTCGTGTAGATCAGATATTCATTCTTAGATCTTTAGTGGAAAAGTCTCTAGAGAAGTTGTATGTGGCCCTCATGGATTTGGAGAAAGCATATGACACGGTGGATAGACAAGGATTGTGGAAGGTATTAAGAACATATGGAGTAAATGGGAAGTTGTTGCATGCCATGAAGAGTGTGTATGACGGTGCTAAGACTGCGGTGCATGTGGATGATGAACTAAGTGACTTTTTCCTTTTGAAGGTTGGATTGAACCAGGGATGTGTCATGTCTCCATGTGTGGGAAATATTTTCCCCCAGAGCAGTGTGCTCTCTACATTTAAAATAGTCGTCCCTGGTTAGAAAGCAGAGGAAAACCCGTGATCATTAATATCTATTCAAGCGGTTTTTACAGCCCAGAAATTACCATGTCTTTAATAATTCTTTTTATTAATAAATTAAATGTTACCGCATCTAACCCTCGTGGACAACTATATTGTAAATACATGTAATTACTTGGAAAGTTCCATTGACCTAAACTACATCTGCGCGTTAGATGACATACCCTGAGGATGAAAAAGCCCTCATATAAAAGCAGATGTGGGATTAATATATTTACACATAAAGGAAATATTTGGGTTGGATTAAGTTTAATTAAAACTAAGAATAATAAGTTAGGTTCACCCTGTATATATCATGTTATAATTTAACTGTGTTTAGCGTTGTAATTAATTAATAGTTGGCACCTGTACAATTCTATGAGGAACTAGAGGGCTGAGGCATGCCATGTTGACTCACTCTGCTCCTAGACTTCGTTGAGCTAGCACGTTGTAATACACACCTCAAGGATGCTTTGATGCCCAAGCAACTGATGTAAAAGTCAGGCTCGTCGTCATCTGCTGTCCGACTCTTTCTAGCTCAGTCCGCTTTACGAATTGGCCAATTCAATGAGGGATTAGCTAGGAGATAGGAGAGTAATAATTAGGTGAGTTAAGGTATCAGTTATGGTACACTTACACCTAAGAGACATGTGAATTTACTTAAGGAAAAATTGTTGGTGCCTCAAGTGAGGACCTAAGATTTGTATATTAGAGATTTCTTACATTTCTTGTGTCAAGTGAGGATACCGAATTGTATAAAGTCAAATTTCTGACATTTTTGGTGCCCCACAGAGTGAGGAGAGCAGATGTGTGCCCAAGCACTGAATGTGTTTAAAGTTGCTTTTGTTGGGCATAGCCTACTACCATGTTCGGTTGAAGTGGATGACGTGGAAATACATGTATACTGAGCTCCGGGTGGAAGGGCAAGTTCCTTCTCCGATGATGAAAGGCTAAACGCTGTATTAGATTGGAAGCATGACCACACTATGCTTTTCCAGGGAGGAAATGATATTTATGAAGATGTGGTGACCGAGTGTGGGGATAAAACAGAACCCTAGAGGTTAAACAACCCAGGGGGATAGGTTTGATATAGCGGATATAATCCCTAGACTCTTCAAAATTTAAAATAATTAGATAATTACTAAGCTGGGGTAAATTTGTGGTTGAAATTAATGGTCTAATTATAGAAATAGAAATCAGTCAACATGTCTGTTTCCTTGTTGCAGAGATCTTCTAGCAGTAAGGCAGGATGGGTAAGAAGAGCCATAAATGATTGCAAACAATCGTTAGACGAAATACCCTTGTCCAGGGAGAAACTAAATAGTCTTCCTAAATATATTGAAAGTTCGATGGACTAAGTATGAAGAAAGTTATATAAATTTAGAAGCGGCTGATGATAAAGATCTCTTAGATTCAGCGACTACGAAATTTGAAGGTAAATTAGAAAAATATTTAACCGTAGTAAAGCCATTAGAGTCAAAATTAGCTTAGACTGCCGCGGAAACACAAGTTGTGGAACAGCAGAGTAGAGCTGCAGTACCACAAATAACGCTTCCGTAGTTTGTTGGGGAGCAGAATTGGAAATTCTTCTGGGATCAATTCAAATACTTAGTTCATGATACCACCGATCTCCCTAAGGTGAGCAAACTCACATATCTCTTAGGACAGGTCAAAGGAACACCTTATCAGCTGATAAAGGAATTACCAGTACGGGGAAGGCGTGGCTCAATCGGTAGAGAGTTGGTCTGCAGTCCTAACGGACCCGGGTTCAAATCCTGCTGGGGCAGGGAACAGATTAAGGATTTGAATTTCATAAAATCAGACTTTACTGATCTACCAGAAAACCCACCGACATGTCACAAAAATACCCCCGCTAATACCAATACACCAGTCCTGTATGAGACAGCCCTAGAATGTATTCAGTACGGACGGTGGGTGTTAGCGCCGTAGTGCTGACATGTAGAGGTGTGCGGTACGTAGGAGGACTACTGGGCCTTGGAAGCAGACTGTGAAGCCTATGCCCAGAGTCAGTCACATAAAAATAAATAAATAATAATAATAATAATTATGAGGTGGCCCTGACTATTCTTAGACAAAACTATGAAGACAGGGAACAAGTTATCACCCAGTTACTGAAGGCTCTAATTGAATTACCCATACCTAAACACGATTTTGATTCCATGCAAAATTTTAGAATTGCAATGAGTTGTAATTTAAAGGCCTTAGGTACTTACGAAGATATTAAGGCATCAGGTTGGATACTTTCAAGAATTGTGTCCTTAAAGCTTCTACCAAAAACCAAGGATGCCTTTGTATGGTAGGTACCAGAAGGATAATTTCTCCTGCGAAGAGACTGAGGAAGGCTTGATCCAACTCTGTAAACATTTGCAAGGAACAGCAAAATACTGATATTAAACAGAAGACTGAAAAAAAAAAAAAAAAAAAAAACACTAATCAACTGGTTGGGAAACTTAAGTCAGAGAAGACTAAGCATGTTACTAAGGAAAAGATATGTACTTTCCTTAGTTCCTTAAAGGCTGAGGATAAGGTATTAAAAACAAGGAATAGACAAGCTGATGAAACTAAAGAAGAAAAACCATCCATGGTAAAGGACAGGAAAGTTTGTGTATTTTGTGGTGAACAACATTCCAGTGCATCTTTTCAACATAATCTTAATTATGCTTCTAGAGTAGGAAAGCTTCAGGAACTGGGGTGTTGTATAGTCTATGAATTCCGAACAGACTTCTGCAGACTGCAAGGCTAAAATAAATCTTTGTTTTAAATGCATCATAGTGCTTTATGCCCAAGGATGAAAAATTACGTTCCTAAACCTGCAAGTGTCAATATGACAACTGCAAGAGGGAATGCTCCAATAGTAATGCCAGCTGTAGTTCTAATAGCAGTTGTGAAGGTATTGATTGAGAATAGAAACTTATTTGTATGTACCCTTTGTGATGCGGGTGCTAAGAATACCATCATTTCTGCAGACATTGAGAAGAAATTAAAGTTACCCATTACTGGCAAGGTAAATCTAGCCATTAGAGGATTCTTAACAACTAAGAAAGCTCAGTCTTTTGATTTAGTTAGACCAGTAATACAATTAGGCAGATATAAATGCCGTATAACAGCAGCTGTACTTGAAATTATGGAGACAAGTATATATATAAAAGGACTGAAGGAAACCTCTGATCATCTACAAAGATCAGGGATAAAGTTGGCTAAACGGAATGTAGAATCAGATAATGTGGGTCCCATCAAAATGATAATTGGTTCTGATTACTGTGGGAGATTCCTACATAGAACTTTCAAGAAGAATAAGGTACAGTTGTTCAAGAGTCCAGGAGGTAACCTTATTATGGGTCAGTTGCCCTTTCCAAAACAAGTTAAAGTAGAGGCCAAACTAGTAGACTCAGTCTTTGTTACCCTTACACAGTCATTGATGATAGCTAGAATAGGTGCAGAACTAGAACCTACTCAGATAAATGACTCGTTGGATGAAAATATTAAACCTGTACACAAATTTTGGGACCTAGACAGTGTAGGAATACACTCTGAGGAACCAACCCCTGAAGATAAAATAACTTTGGATTTGCATAATCAGTCTGTGGAATTTAAGGATGGACAGTACTGGGTAGGATTACCATGGAAACTAAATCATTCGGAGTTACCAACAAATTACCAAACAGCTAAGGCTCAGTTAAATTCTCTTCTAAGATAGTTGAGAGATAAACCAGAACATCTAACCCTATATGATATTATAAAAGATCAATTGAAAAATAAATTTATAGAAGAAGTTGAATTCCCTGTTAACCACAAGGAAGGACATTATTTGCCACATCATGCTGTAAGCAAGGATTCAGTAACTATCCCCATAAGGATAGATTTCAATTGTAGTTATTAAGCGTCCAAGAGATCAGCTAGCTTGAATGATTGCCTATACTCTGGACCTACAGTACCAGAGAAGTTAGGGAATGTGTTACTAAGATTTAGAGAGAAACCTTATACTTGTACAGCAGACATTAGTAAGACTTTCCTCAGAAAAGGACTGAGAGTGGAGGACAGGAAATTTACAAAATTCCTCTGGCCTCATGATCCTCAAAATAAGGATAGTCCATTGAAGACTTGCTGGTTCCGATCTTTGCTCTTTGGCTCCAGTGCTAGTCCTTTCTTACTTTGCAACATTTAAAAGCATCATTTTGAAAATGCCAAATGCCCAGAAATAGGGCAGGCTTTTTACATGGAAAATTTACAAGGTGTTGCTGATACAGAGTTGGAAGCTTTGGAGGCCTATGAAGTAGCTAATTCCGAATGTGGGAAGGTGAATTTGACGTTACAGAGCTGGAATACAAATTCATTGCTTTTGAGGAATAAAATACAAGAGGACTATCCAAATAATGACATTCCCAAAACTCAGAATGTGTTGGGTCTTAACTGGGATACAACAGCTGATGTAATATTTGAAACCAATTAAGTTCTCTGATGTCACTCTCACCATGAGGTCCTTGTTAAGTCAGGTCTCCACTTTATTTGACCCATTAGGACTGGTTAGTCCTATAGTTATTAGGGGCAAATGTTTAGTGCAGGAGGCTTGGCGAGAAGAGTTGGACAGGAACTCTGAATTAGGTGAGACATATGTGGAACAATGGGAACAGATTAGAAAGGAGTTTGAAACCACATCAAGCATATGTATTCCCAAGAAAAGAAAAAAAAACAGTAATGAGAAGTCGCATTTACACATATTTTGTGATGCTTCTCAAAGGGCCTATGGAGCAGTAGCTTACTGCGCAACAGGAGAGGATAGTAAGATTATTGTGTCCAAAGCCAGAGTTGCGCCAATTAAAGGAAGAACCCTACCTCAAATGGAACTGGCCTCCATAGAAGTAGGAACTAAATTGTCCAGGTATATAACCATTGCTCTTGATACTCAGTTTGAGGATATTTATATACGGACTGACAGTGAGATTTGTCTTTACTGGATAGGAAAGGAAGACAGTAAAATTCCTTTCGTCTGCAGCAGAGTGAAGACTATTAAAGAACTGCCTTCCAAATTTAAATTCATGCATGTATCCTCAAAACAAAACCCGGCTGATGTGCTCTCGAGAGGTTCGACTGTAAAGAGACTGATCAATGATATCTTTTGGTTTAAAGGTCCCAAACGGTTACTCACTAAAGATTGTACTGAGCAGAAACAGTATAGCATTGCTGAGACTGGTGTAGTAAGCTTGGATCCTGTAGTACATGAGACAGAAGGAATTGACATTAGCCGATTTTCATCAATAGGACAACTTATTAACACTACTAAATTAGTTGTTGAATTTTTGAATAAGAAGGTGGGGTTTCAGAAGTTAGATCCCATAGAATATTGGCTGAAAAGGATACAAAGGAATTATTACAGAGAGATATATGACCTTATAGGTCAAGGCACTGGGAAAAAGAAGGAGCTGATAAGAGATTTAGGCTTGTTCTTACACGGAAAGGGTCTGATTAGATCCCGGGGTCGAATAATAAAGGCTGATTTGCCTCTCCAAACTAGACATCCCATATTATTACCCAAGAGTGGATGTTTTGTACAGTTAATTACAAAGGAAGCCCATGATTTGACTCATCACGGAGGTGTGCTGCAGACTTTGGCCCAAATCTGGGTAAGGTATTGGATCCCTAAGGGTAGACAGGTCATAAAGAAATATCTCAAAGGTTGCATCACATGTAGGAGGTATGGACAATGACCATATGACTAACCAGGACCACCTGCCTTACCAGGGGATAGGGTAAATGTGAGTCGGCCCTTCAAGGTAACTGGAGTGGATTACTATCTATCTATTGCCAGACGCCTCAATCCCGTTTGGGGTGGCCACAAACAAATCGCCTCCACGTCGTCCTGTCCCCAGCCATTTCACTGCCCTGCTCCCAACTCACACACCCCTTTCTCATATACCTCTCCACCCCATCCCTCCATCTCATCCTCGGCCTCCCTCTCCCTCTTCCCCCATCCACCTCACTCACATACACTCTCTTCATCAGTCTTTCACCCTCCGTCCTCTCCACATGGCCAAACCACCTCAGTGTGTTTCTCATAACACTTCCTATTACATCCACATCCACACCACAACGCTCCTTTATATCCTCATTCGTCAGCCTGTCTATCCATGTGACTCCACAGGCTCCTCTTAAATAACTCATTTCCACTGCTCTCACTCTTGACTTGTGTCCTTCCAACAATGTCTAAGTTTCAGCTCCATACGTTAGAGTTGATATCACAATACTGTCATGTAGTAACTTTTTCATTTCCATGCTCACTTCCCTGTTTCTTATCACTGCTTTCAAAGAACCAGCAACCTTTCTTCCCTGCTGTACCCTTTCAAGCACTTCACCCTCCAAACCTCCATCCTTACTCATCACACAACCCAAGTACTTAAACGTACTCACATTTTCCAATTCCTCACCATCCAACCTCGGTGTACATTCACTGACTTCACCTCTCTCAAAGACCATCACTTTACTCCTCCCTACATTCACCTTTAGATTCCGTTTGTTGCACACTCTTTCAAACTCATCCACCAAGCCTTGCAGCTCTCCTTCGTCTTCACTCAACAACACAGTATCATCTGCAAACAACAGTACAGTGAGTTTCCAAACACTATCCTCTCTCACCAGGGACACTCCAACATCCGCTACCTTACCTTGCACCTCTTTTGTTACCCCATCCATGAACAGACTGAACAACCATGGAAATATGACACATCCCTGTTTCAACCCAACCTCCAATGAGAAAAATTCACTTAGCTCACCATCCACACAGGGGCTATAACTGTTACGGGTGAGGGAACTCTCCATAAGGTTTACATGTGTCTATTTACTTGCACCTACACAAGGGCAGTCCATCTAGAAATGGTGGAAGATCTGAGTTCAGAGACATTCCTGAACGTATTTCAAAGATTTGCTGCTAGAAGGTCTTGTTCTAACAAATTACAGTAATCCCTCTACTATCCGATGTAATAGAGTCAAAGGCATGTCCAGAAAGTGGTCCCGTTCAGAAAGTGGGCCTCTGGCTCCTGGTCTGGTACTTAAGGACCCTAACCCAGCCTAACTTTGAAAGCCACCTAAATAACTCCCTACCGGACATGCATAGCACCTATTTAAACCTATTTAAGACCCTATTCACACCAATAATGGACATAAAGCATGAAATAAATGAAAAGGAACCAAAGAATGAGGAATTAGAAGTGACTGTACTTCAGCCAGGGTACTTACAGCACGTTTGTGGCCGTCTTTTCTAAGGTTTTGACAGTGGTGAAAGTGCTCTTGAAGCACGTACAGTAATCCAGTGTTGTTCTGCATTTAGTTCTTTGCACTGTGAGTTATAATTGTTTAACACTGCACATTGTTCTTAACTGCACCACACCAGTTTCAACTGCCAATTTGCACTCCACAGTTAATCCTTTGCACTCTAAATTCTAATTTCTTAACACTGCACAACACTGTAAATTCCGGTGTGGTCTAGTGGCGAGGTATTGCAGTTAATTCACTGTTTAATCACAAAAAATGAGCATGTGTGGCTTCCATTGTGATAAGCATCTACTCGCGATCGAAGTTAAGCAGTAACTGTTGGAGGAGTGTTGGTGATGGGGAAACAGAGTTGCCAGATCGCAGTGGCCACATTACCAAACTCTTCAATTTTCATTACCAAATTTAACTTTTCATTACCAAATTCGTAAAGCTAGCATTTATTCTTCAATAATTATATATACAAGTGGAAATACATGTAATCACCCTTCTTATAATTAACAGCATGTTGATTATTTTCACGCTATGTTGGCTAGCAGATTAATCAGAGAGAGCAAACAATCCACCTTCTCCATTCTGCGTATCCTCATACATGTGAAAAATCCATTTGGTAATACATTATTCTGATTCATTACCAAACGAACTTTTCATTACCAAATTGGCCCACATTTGGTAATGAAGAATACCAAATGGCAACCCTGACAGGGGAGTGGGGAGGGGGGAGGAAGGAAGGGGTGAAGGGTCCTTGGTGTAACAGCTGTTCAGTGCCGCACGGCAATTTCAAATTACTAGTGGGAACAAATTGGAATTTTGAGGGGATTTTTTTTCTTTTTTTGGCCATTTTTGGGTTCCGAAGGTCCAGGCCCACAACGTCCAGTAAGTAAGGTGTCCGGAAAGTGGGCGTCCAGAAAGTACGGGGATTACTGTAATAAGCGACAATGGAACCAATTTCGTTGGAGTAGAACATAATGAATGACCCAAAGGTTAGGTCAGCATTGGGAATTCAGAATTGTACCTGGCAGTTCACAGCTCCAAGAGCACCATGGCAAATTGGATTTACTGAACGAATGATTGGTATTATGATGAGCTGCCTAAGGAAAACATTACACAGAACTAAGATCACAAGAGAAGAGTTAAGAACAGTGATAACTGAAATTTAAACTAAGATTAACCCGAGGCATCCCATCGACGTATGGGTATGTCGCAATATTTTGTCACAGCTAGACCTGTTGATGTACTGGTACGTTATGCAATTGCAAGGTTCATAATTTGTAAAATTTTCAATTTTTGCGCGTGATTTTTGGTACTTATACACGGGACACCTTTCTCTATTCCTCTACAAGATGCCAGGCAGGGACAATGCCTTATCCCGCATGACCTACCCCCCCTGCATGCCATTGTCTCGGCAAGTCACCTGTTACCAGTGACATGGGCAATAAAGACATTCAGGGCCAGAGTGATTCCCCAATCGATGACAATGTGGAGGACAGAGTTTACATAGCATTAAAGGAAGAAACAGTCAGAAATGATGATCAGGTAATGACATCAAAAAAGGTCAGGTATGTTGATGTGTTAGTAAGTGAAACAATGCTTATATTGACTATATTACTGTTTGAAAATCAATATACTCTCGTACTACATATTAATTCGTACCAAATAAATAAATAAATACTGTTTATGAGTAGTGTGGAATAGTTACCCTCCCATAGAACTCGTTTTCTTTGGAGCCAGCCTGATAGAAAACAGTAAGGTAAGGAGGTACTGCTACCTGTATCGAGTATTTTAAACCTCAGGTGGGCGAATTCTCTATGAATTTTCGATGTTTCTCACCAAAAGGAGTTTGAGCCAACAATTTTTTTTTCCAAAATTGGTCAGGACTGGGGGGAGTCAGTGGTGGAAAATCAGTCAGGACGTGACGGGTGAATAATGGACCCCTAACCTATTTAGATGACACTAGCATGTCGACTGAGGCCTTGACACAGGCTCATATGTTATATGGCAGGAACCTCCATCCGGTGCCTTGTGTGGATATCTAAGAAGTAGATGATCCTACCATAGAAAATAATGAATTAGGACAACATCTGCGGGAGGGATATCAATGTCTGAAAGGGGTATTGGATACATGGAACAGACATTGGAGCGAAGAATATCTTTTGAGCCTACGAGAAGGATTTTGTGGGGCTCAGGCTGCCAGTAACAAGTCTGCTATAAACATAGGAGATGTGGTCTTGGTGAAGACAGAACAACCAAGATCCCAGTGGCCATTAGCTAAAGTGATCTCCACGCACCCAGATTCAGAGTGGGTGCTGAGACTCAAAAAAATAAAATGTAGGGGACATACCAGCATAAAAACTATTGATAAACTGGTACCCGTTGAGTTAGCAGCTACCCCGGATACAGGGGATGGTACAGATCAAGCAGGTCAAGATGCGCAACCTAGAAGGGCCACAGCACAGGGTTCTCGAGACCTATGGAAAGAACTGGCCAAGGGTCACATTACATGATACAGCATATCATTTTTTGCCCGGCCCCAAAACTGTGGAAAATATTTTCCCCCAGAGCAATTGCACTCTCTACTTTTACAATACTCGTCCCTGGTAAGAAAGCAGAGGAAAACCCGAGATCATTAATATCTATTCAAGCGGTTTTTACAGGTCAGAAATTACCTTATCTTTAATCATTCTTTTTATTAATAAATTAAATGCTACTGCGTCTAACCCTCGTAGACAACTATATTGTAAATACATGTAATTACTTGGCAAGTTCCATTGACCTATACTGCATCTGTGCATTAGATGACGTGCCCTGAGGATGAAAAAGTCCTCATATAAAAGCAGATATGGGATTAATATATTTACACAGATAAAGGGAATATTTGGGTTGGATTAAGTTTAATGAAAACTAAGATTAATTAGTTATGTTTGCCTTGTATATACATCATGATGTAATTTAACTGTGTTTAGAATTGTAATTAAATAACAGTTGGCGCCTCTAGTTCCTCATAGAACTTTGGAGGTCTATCTATCTATCTATTGCCAGACGCCATAATCCCGTAAGGGGTGGCCACTTGACTTTGAGTTACCTATTTTACAGGGAGGGGCACTAACCCTCCACCAACCCACTTGTTGACATGTAGGGAGACACGTATGGGTTGGTTATATGGTAACCACCCAGCGTTGTAAATGGTTTCTTGGCTTACAGGAAACCATTTGGCTTGTCACTGAATGTAAAGCCACCTGTGAAGGAAAGAAAAGCAATAAGAAGTGACAGGAAAGATGGGAGAAATAGGAAGAGAGGAGGACAGACACAGAAAAAGAATGATAAAGGCTAAGGAAGAGGTAGGTAGCACTACATCAAGAGTGGATGATGTAGTGCTACCTACCTTTTCCTTAGCCTTTATCATTCTTTTTCTGTGTCTGTCCTCCTCTCTTCCTATTTCTCCCATCTTTCCTGTCACTTCTTATTGCTTTTCTTTCCTTCACAGGTGGCTTTACATTCAGTGACAAGCCAAATGGTTTCCTGTAAGCCAAGAAACTATTTACAACGCTGGGTGGTTACCATATAACCAACCCATATGTGCTCCTTACATGTCAACAAGTGGGTTGGTGGAGGGTTAGTGCCCCTCCCTGTAAAATAGGTAACTCAAAGTCAAGTGGCCACCCTTTACGGGATTATGGCATCTGGCAATAGATAGATAGATAGACCTCCAAAGTTCTATGAGGAACTAGAGGCGTGCCATTTTGACTCATTCTGCTCCTAGACTTCGTCGAGCTAGCACGTTGTTAATACACACATCAAGGACGCTTTGATGCCCAGGCAAGCGACCTAAAAGTCAGGCTCATCGTCATCTGCTGTCCGACTCTTTCTAGCTAAGTAACCTTTACGAATCGGCCAATTCAATCGGGGACTAGCTGGGAGATAGGAGAGTAAAAATTAGGTGAGTTAAGGTATCAGTTACGGTACACTTAAACCAAAGAGACTTATGTGAATTTACTTAAGGGCAAATTTTTGGTGCCTACAGTGAGGATTTACGATTTGTTCATTAGAGATTTCTTACATTTTTGGTGTCGTGTGAGGATACCGATTTGTATAAAATAAATATTACTGACACCGTGGTTGTTCAATCTGTAAATGGATGGGGTAATAAAAGAGATACAAGGTAAGACAGTGGATGTTGGAGTGGCCCCAGTGAGAGAGGGCAGTGTTTGGAGACTCTCTGTACTGTTGTTTGTAGATGATACTGTGTTGTTAAGTGAAGACGAAGGGGAGCTGCAAGACTTGGTGGATGAGTTTGGGAGAATGTGTAAGAAATGGCATCTAAAGGTGAAAGTGGGAAGAGTAAAGTTATGGTCTTCGAGAGAAATGAAGTCAGTGACCGTACAGTGAGGTTGGATGAGGAGGAAATGCAAGATGTGAGTGCATTTAAGTACTTGGGTAGTGTGATGATTAAGGATGGAAGTTTAGAGGGTGAAGTGCTTGAAAGGGTACAACAAGGAAGAAAGGTTGCTAGTTCCTTGAAAGCAGTGATAAGAAACAGGGAAGTGAACATGGAAGTGAAAAAGTTACTACATGACAGTATTGTGATACCAACTCTAACGTATGGAAGTGAAGCTTGGACCTTGATAGAGGGACAGAAGTCAAGCGTGAGGGTAGTGGAAATGAATTATTTGAGAGGAGCATGTGGAGTCACATGGAGAGATAGACTTACAAACAAGGAAGTGAAGGAGCACAGTAGTGTGGATGTGGATGTGATAAGAAGTTTGGAGAAATGCATTCAGGTGGTTTGGTCATATATATCAAACTTGTAGTTAATTATACCGTAGTTGTAGCCGAGCTGTAGTTAACAGTGTGTTGATTGTAGGAGATAATCTTAGTTGTACTTAATGTCGATGACAGGAGAAAAATAAAGATGAGTACTGGGGTTTGACTGTAGTTTATTTCTTCAAAGAGGATTTCTCAAGGGTAATGTAGTCTCACAGAGTGTAATGAGATAAGAGTGTTTTATGCTTGCTAACTTTTGAGCCTGCCCTTTTCCCCACTGTGCTTCTCTCTAGGCCCCTTTCTCACTCTCTCTCCTGGTTTCTTCTACCTGCTAATTCCTTCTCTCTCATATATGAGAGATGGTGTCACGTGTAATGTACAGTTGAGCGGAACTCTCCCAATTCTGGAGATTTTCCAATCAGGCATCACATTGTGCTGTAGTAGTAGTCGCAGTAGTAGTTGTTCCCTAGGCAGTCTGGCCGAACAGCCCCGAGTGCCTTAGGAAGGCCATGGCCGAGACCGGGCTTTCCCACAGAGCTCTCAAAGAGTGTATGTTGTGTTGTTGGTGTAGGTGATTGTGTGCAATGCAGTCTTCCATAATGTGCTTAATAGTATGGGGTGCTGTGTTGCATCCTGGACAGGCGTCAGCGACGGAGTCATCCAGCCTCTTCTGGTAGCTTAAGAGGGCTGGATGGTGCCCACATCTCAGCCTGGCCAGGTGGACCCTGTCCTCACGAGGAAGATAGGATTCAAAAGGGTGGATGTCAGGAGGCCGTTCATGCAGCTGTGTGTTGTCTTCAAGTGACTGAATGGAGCGGCGAGTGATCCGAGTGTGGATATGTTTCTGGAAGCTGGTCTGAGGTGGGCGAGGGGGGAGAGATGACAGTATTTGTGTATGGTATCGTGTGCTGGGTGTTGTTTTGATGTTCCTTGGTGTGGGTGGATGTGCTGTCATGTACTGTAGTGGATATTGTGGGTTTGTGGAGGCTGCAGCAAGAAACTGGGTGCCTCTCATGTCTAGGTGATCCTTGACTTTGAGGACTTTGGTTTCTTGATGTAGGTGGTCTGTGGGTGTAGTAGCTGTGCAGCCTGTGATTATTTTTAGGGCCTTGTTCTATATGGTCCGTTGAGTGTTGCAGTGTGTTTTGGTCAGGTTAGAATCCCAGGCAGGGCTTGCATAATTCATCACTGAACGTATGTATTGTTTGTATACTGTGGTAGTGGTTTCTTTGTTGTGTCCGAATGTTGTATGGGCAAGTGATCTCAGAGCATTGAGTCTTGGTGTTATTTTATTTTTAATGTTTCTGATGTGTTGTTTAAATGACATTGATGTACTGTATGTTACATCAAGGATTTTGGGTGTGTGCGTGTGTGTGGTAGGGGAGTGTTGTTTATAGTTAGGTGTGGGATGTGACTGTGTTCTGCTGTCCAGTTTGTGAGAAGAGTCACTGTAGATTTGGCTGGGGATATTTTGAGCCTGTTCGTGATGAACCATTCGTGTATTGTGTTGAGGTAAGGTTGAATGATGTGTGCAGCTGTGTTTGCGTTTTGGTGTGTACATGTATGTTATATCATCTGCATAGGAAACTATGTGTATCTGTGGTGTGTGGGGTGTGGGTACGTCGTGCATGTATAGATTAAAGAGTGTAGGGGACAAAACAGATCCTTGGGGGACGCCGTTTGTGAAGTTTCTGATGTTAGAAGACTGACCGGTAAATGTTATGTGTGCACATCTGCCTGCTAAGTAGTTTGCCAGCCATCTTTTTGCGTTATTGTGCATGTTTGTGTTGAGTATTTTGTTTGTGAGGTTGTGGCGGGGGATGGCATCAAAAGCTTTGCTAATGTCTAGTATGATTGGAAGTGTTCCGTGTGGTGGCTTAGCTGAATTCATGTCATCGAAAACTCTCTGTGCAAGGTCATTAAGAAGGGTGTTTGTGGAGTGTAGTGGCCTAAAGCCATGTTGTGACTGGGCTAGGGGAATGCAAGGTGTGACTAGTTGTAGTATCAGTCGTTCGGTGACTTTAGAGGGGGTGCAGAGGAGTGTGATGGGGCGGTGTGAGGAGGGTAACGTGGGGTCTTTGTTGGGTTCAGGGATAGTGATGATATTGCCATGCTTCCAGATGTTGGGTATTATGTTGTGTGAGTAGCTGTAGTTTGATATGTTGGTGAGTGCTTGTATGCCTTGTGGTCCTAGGTGTTTAAAGTGAATGTTGCTTATGTTGTCTGGTCCACAGGCAGATGAGTGCTTGAGGTTGTTAATGATGTGCTTCGTCTGGTTGTAAGTGAAAGGTGCGTAGTCTGGGTCTGTGGGTAACTGTCTCTTACGTCTGATGATACGTCGGTCTTCCGGATGGGGGGGTTAGATGGCTGACTTGTGAAAAGTGATTGTTTGTTTGAGGGTATGGTGTCTGTTGTTGTGATGGCAGCATGTGATTGTGTGGTGTTGCTGTTGGAAAGTGTGATGCTGTTTAGTGTTTTGTAGAGTTTGCTGATGTTTGTTTTGTGGTCAAGTGTTTGGAAGTAATTTTTCCAGTTTAGTGTTTGTTGTTCTGATATTTTATTGTTTATCTGAGTGTTGAGTTCTTGTATTTGTTATATGATGTCTTGTGTATGGGATGTTGGGGAGTGTCGCAGTGTGTCCCGTTGTCTGATGAGGCCTTGAATTTTTGTTGTGAAGTTGGGGTTGTGTCTCTTTCTGTTGCCTCTTGGGATGTGTCTTTTGTCTGCATTTTGTATGATTGTATTGAAAGTGCACAGCGGTGTTGATGTTTGTGATGGGTGCACTGTTTAGTGTTTCGAAATGTTGTTCTGTTTCAGTTACAAAGGCCTCCCAGTTGGCTCTCTTATAATTAGTGTATGTGTGTTTGTGGCCAGCTGGGGTGATTCTGGTTTTGGTAGTGATGATGATAGGGAGGTGATCAGAACCTAGGGTATTGACCACTCTCCATGATGTAGTGGGAGCGAGGTTTGGGGAGCAGAAGGTGATGTCTGGAGATGATGGGAGGAATAGGGCTTGGTGTGGGATATGGGTATGTTGGTCTAGATTGTTTAGTATGAAAAGATGATCTGTCTGGGATTGTAGTACCAGCCCTCTGTCTGTGTCAGGGTTGTTGACATGCCAGGCCGACGACTTGGCGTTGAAATCACCCAGGATGATGTTGGGTATGTTAGTGATGTGGTGTATCTGTGGAGAGTAATTGTGTGGTACTGTGGGGAACGATTGTGGGGGAATGTATGTGTTAGGGATTGTTATGTGTGATTTGTTACCAATGCGTATTTTGATTGATGGTATTTCTGTTGTGGTGTCATGTGGGGGGAGAAGTGACTGTGTGTGCACTGGTATCTGCAAAGTTGATGGGTTTGTGTACCAAGGTGATGAGTCCACCGCCACCACCGTCGGCCCGGTCTTGTCGAATGGTGGTGAAGTTATGAAATGTCGGTGTTTTCTGTGCTCTGTGTAGTTTTGTTGTAAGATGGCAATGTGTAAGTTCTGCTGTTTGATGAATTGTGTGAGTTCATGTATTTTGGTGTTTATGCCATCTATGTTTAATTGACGGATGTTTATGTTGTGTGTGCGATGTGT
Source organism: Coenobita brevimanus (assembly GCF_032717465.1). Lineage (NCBI taxonomy): Eukaryota > Metazoa > Arthropoda > Malacostraca > Decapoda > Coenobitidae > Coenobita > Coenobita brevimanus. Next base: position 50,508,975 of record NC_136967.1, on the reverse strand, counting down.
GTCGGCTGCTGCAGCATGGGGGGGAGGTGGTGTGGGTGGAGGGGAAAGGGTAGGAGGAGGTTGTGATGGAGGTAAGGGTTGAGGTGGATTAGGATGGGTTGGAATGGGAGGAGTTGGGGGACTGGATGGTGTGGGAAGGGTCAGTGGGTTTGGCTGTGGAGGAGTGAAGGAAGTAGGAGTAGGATTGGAAGGGGGGTTGATGGGTGGGGGGAAGGAGCATAAGGAGCAGGTCCAGGTGTTTGTGTAATGTTTCCTGGATGCAAATGTTGTGCAGGTGTAATGGGTCTAGTTCTTGCAGGAGTTGCATTGAACTGAACCCTTTGTCTGTCGGCTGGACGTGAGAGGTTTTGAGCATGTTGGGCATACGTACTTGTTGGTGGGTCCTGGATTGCTCTCAATGTCCCCGGCTAGAAGAAGTCGTCGAGAAATGACAGCCGGGGAGTCATTTCTCGGTGTAGAAAAAACGGTGTTGTTGTGTGTGTTGTGTTGGGAGATGTGGTACTTGCCGGGCGACTGAAGCCACTCCCAGGTACTCGAGCCCCGTGAGGGGCCGGGGGGGTTTGCTGTGGTTTGGCCCCCATGCTGTCCTCCTCTTCTCTTCGACAGCTGTCTGTGGCATTCCTGCTGAGAGAATGTGCGAACGCGACTTCCTCCAGCTCTATACATGATTTCACTTAACCTCTAGGTTATATATGTACGCTACTAGTAATTATGTATTGTGTTATGATATTTTTGAGGCCTGAGATCGCTCGGTCACGCCCTCCTGGCGAACCAACGACAGCATGTACCAACTAAATACATTCTAATCTATTAATACATAGTACTGATTATAATATTGTATAGACATAATATTCATAACAATATTGTAGAGACATAATAATACTGTAGAAATATAACACATTGTAAATATATATAGTATGTATAATGGGGTAAATACATTGTAGTAAAACTGAATACAGAATATTATATAACATATTGCACTAACATATTGGCACAAATGTGTATGTACAACAGACTAAGCATATATTTATACAATGGCAGTACCATGCCAAGACTGCCGCCAAAATAATATATCAAACTTGTAGTTAATTATATCGTAGCCATAGCCGAGCTGTAGTTAACAGTGAGTTGATTTGTAGGAGATAATCTTAGTTGTACTTGTCGTCGATGACAGGAGGAAGATAAAGATGAGTACTGGGGTTTGATTGTAGAGTATTTCTTCAAAGGGGATATCTCAAGAGTAATATAGTCTCTCCGGGTGTAATGGGATAAGAGTGTTGTATGCTTTCTAACCTTGTAAGCCTGCCCTTTTCCCCCACCGTGCGTCTCTCTAGACCCCCTTCTCGCTCTCTTTCCTGGCTCCTTCTGCCTGCTACTTACTTCTTTCTCGTATTGGGGAGATTGTGTCACGTGTAAAAACGGTTGAGTGGAACTCCCTCTCGATTCTGGGGATTTTCCGATTAGGCATCACATTGTGCTGTCTGTGGCATATTGTGCTGTCTGTGGCATTCCTGCTAAGAGAATGTGCGGATGTCACTTCCTCCAGCCCTAGCCATGAATTTCATTAACCTCTAGATTACATATGTATGTTACTAGGTATTACGTATTGTATTATGATATTTTGGGGTCATGACATATAGAGTGGATGGAGAGTGAGAGATTGATGAGGAGAGTGTATGTGAGTGGGTTGGAGGGGGGGGGAGAGGGAGGGAAGGCCAAGGATGAGACGGAGAGATGGACTGGAGAGGTATATGAGAGAGGCGTGTGTGAGCTGGGAGCAGGACAGTGAAATGGCCGGGGCCGGGGCTGACATGGAGGCGATTTGTATATATCAATCTATCCATCTATCTATCCGTCAGTCTGTCTGTCTATCTGTGTTTGTCTATCTGTCTATGTATCTACAGACAGACAGACAGACAGACAGACACAGACAGACAGACACACAGACAGACAGACACACACACACACACAGACACACACACACACAGACACACACACAGACACACACACACAGACACACACACACACACACACACACACACACACACACACACACACACACACACACACACACAAAGAAGAGTATCAACCTTCTTATTACCCGTCCCCACCCCGGAGGGGCTCGGGGACGGGTATTGTTTGCACTCAGTACTTCCTTGATTGTTTGTCTGTCTGTCTGTCAACAACTTTACAAAACTACTGTGCGATTTTGACTAAAATTACGGAGATGGTGGACTATGAACTTCTGATCATCTGATTAAATTTTGGGACAAATTGGGCCAAGGACTCGGCTGTAGGGCCAATAAAGGTAAAAGAAGAAAAAAAAACGGGGACGAGTAAAAATCGTTTTTTCGCCATAACTCCTTTCAAATTCCTCATACCGACATGAAACCCAAAAAAAGATGCATATGTCAAATCTGCATCCTGTAACATGCCTCATTACATCAGGGAAGTCACCCCCCCCCCCCATAAGCTGTAGGGGGGCCCAATGTCAGGTGGGTCGGGCCTAAAACTTCAAATGGGCACAAAATCGTAAATTTTCACCCGATTTACTCCAAATTTGGTATGTGACATCACTGACTAGGTATCCTGTTGTGTTTACACGTCGGCACTAAAATGACTACCGGGGACGGGTTTGCAGTGCCTTGGCACCGCTTCTTGTTGAAGGCTTTGATTAATGTCTACTAACTGTACTAAGATCATTAAGGTAGATAATCAATTCTTGCTAAGCGCCAGTCTCCTACAGAACACGACCCGCAATAGTCAGTTTCAGATCCAGGTCCCCAGGTCCCCTCTTGCACTGCTGGGTGAACACAGGCAAGGGGGAAGCGACCCGAGTCTCAAGTCCAACTGGTCTGACAGCAGAACACAGTTCTTCCAGTTGCTAGCTAGATGAGCTAACCAATGCACCACTTGTTTCCACAACTGATGAAAGAAGGTAAATTTAGCCCAAGTGTTTACAGGTTCAACGACACTGGTGAAAGCTGGAGAGAAACAAGGCGATACTGCTCTGCCAGCTTAGGGATGTATACGAGTCAGGTGGCTTGGAGAAGGAAACCGGGAAGGAGGCTGGGGGTATGTATGACCGGAAGAGACGGGAAACCAGATGAGGGTGTATCAAGGAAGGGGAGAGACGGAAAATATGGTGGTGAGAAAAGGGGAAACTGGCTATAATAACTATCTTGCAGACTTTACGAGTGTAAGATGGTTTAGAGGAGAAAGAAAGGTATCCCACGAACAAGGTCAGATCGTCATTTACTCTTGAGTGGAGATTTTTCCAAATGAAAAAAAAAAAAAATCATATCTCAACAAAGCAACAAAAGTATGCTACAAAATATATTTTCATGTGAAAAATAGACTATAAGTTAGAGCATTTTTTTTTTTTACCAAGATTTCGTTTACAGGAAGAGATATGAGAAATATTTGCACTTATTCTGTGTGCTTCCTATAAAAGCATTTTTCTTTTCTTTTTTTCAACGGGGGATTAACCATATTAAGATGGTCTGATGATGTGGAGAAAAAAGGGATATTGGGTTGAGTTCTAGAAGATTTCAAGATGTCTTAACTACCCTTCCCTAACAATATATTCCTCACATTATACCTTAATATCCACTTGTATGTTAGAAATGGGAACAGTGTCGATATTAAAATAGCACATAAGACATAGAAAAGGGTGTTAAGATGTAATATGCGAAAAATCAGTCGGTAGGTAAGGATGCTGCAAAGCCTCCTGCGCCACCTGAAATACGGCCGCTGGAAAGAAATGGACGTTGTGTGGTGTGGACAGACTATAACATCATGTGGTGGTGACAGCCTGGTGTTGTGGACAGAATACGATGTGTGGTCAGAATAAACTCTGGACAGATGAGGACTGAGAGAGAATGTAGTGACCAGGTGGTGGAGTGGCCAGTGTCATTTGGCCAGCACGGTACCATGTGGCCACTAGCACCGGCCACAGCGCCTTGGGTCGTATCCTGGTGGCTGGATTCTCTGTTCCTGACAGTTATGCCCTCCTATAACGTCCAGCGGTAGGGGTCTCTTGCAGAATATTTTACTGTATTGGTTATGACCGCCAAAACGTTGAACCTGTATTAATTCCAGGCTCAGTTCCTTGTTCTTGTTAGCCGAGGAGGTTTCATAGAACTTCTTCCTTACTTCACTGTATTATTTCTTTACACTGTACCTGTACTCTGTGATCGTATTTTCGTGTATTTTATTTATGCAGTACATATTGGCCTTCAGCCATGTTGTTGTTGACTTAAGAATGTTCGTTGTAGCTCCTCCTCAGCAATTTACTACGAGTATATCTAATACCCTTTAAGATCTACAGTTTCGTTACTGCTGCAAATTATGTCGATATTAAAACATATACATAACATACAAGAGAATGAAAGCATACTATTTTATGCAAAATAAATCAGTGAGAAGCATATGGCTTTGTGGTCTGCTGCTATTTAAGCTTATTCATTATAAAGTGATAACACTACATATTTCCTTAGAGAAAACTTTGAAAATTTACGGCATGAAAATGTAAATCACAGGTTAGTCGTAGAACCGCTAAGCAGAAAAAAATGATTTTACAAAGTCAGGAATACACATCAATCATCACTTGAATAAATTACTGTGTACCATTTTCTTTCCTTGTCTGGAACCTATCTCACCTCATCTAGGTGGGATTTAAATTTAGTGTAATGATGGTCATTTGTGTGTGTGTGTGTGTGTGTGTGTGTGTGTGTGTGTGTGTGTGTGTGTGTGTGTGTGTGTGTGTGTGTGTGTGTGTGTGTGTCCATTCTGTTGCAGAAAATTTACTTCCATATATACCTTCTTGTAAACCTGCCAGTTTACAAACCTCTGAAATTTATGAATATCGCAGATCCAGAAGAAATGAATCCATGTTTCTCATGTTTCCAATAATGTCCCTCGCACTCCATCTTGCCAGAGAATTTCCGCTGCGTTGGACAGTCTTCTTCCAGCTGTCACAACCGCTAGTGGAGTTAGCTTAAGGTGTCCAGTGGGAGACGTCTTGTTGTGGAGGGTACATACAGGAACTTTTCTGACGAACGTTGTGGAAAAAATTGCTTGTTTTTATGTTTCCATTCATTCAAACAGCTGCCGAACACTTCATCTTAAGTCTTTTGAGCTGTTTAGTTGTGGAACGCCGTATACACCAATATATCTGAGACTGTGAATAGGATTCGGTATATAAACTTTAATATTCACGATGCGTTAGTAACGCATGTCGAGAAAAGTGTCTGGTAGTATAAATAATTTTTCTGAACTCCTGTTGTGTACAAGAATGTTTATTTATACTCCTTTCTTGATCTGTAGTGAAGTTCTCTTAAAAGTGCCGATTCGGTGTTGATTCAGTATACGACCGCCGATCCGGTATTACGTCGCACTCTCCTGAGTGTACTTTACAATCAGAGTCACACACAGAAACTGTTATTTCAGAAGACTAATAATGAAGAGGTCAAAAATTAAATATTCGTGAGCCTAATACCATTATAAACTCATACGACTAATACTGTACGCCATGCATTGAACACTTTCCACCTCATGAGGTAGCACCGCTCGGGAATGGTGAAACTGTAAGCTACTTCTAGTCGATTTCACCACAATTTACTTACCTAACAGGTACCACCCACTTACACCATGAAAAGTATTCCTTCACAACATACCTGAAGGGGGGTATTTTGGATCTACGGTGGCCATGTAGGTACAACTATTAACTCTGTTACTGGTAATGTATTGTGTGATGGACTGGAGCATCGTCTGCAATTTGAATACTGACGTCATCGCCAACATGGCGGCTGCTTCTCTCCAGCCTTAAAGAATTAAACTTATCACGTCTTGATCAATGCAAATTATAAATTAAATTTAAAAATACATATACCATAAGCTTCTAAGTACATGGCAGAGTGCACTGGCCATGTTTACCAAGAACTGGCAACCCGTCTATTGACTGATTGATGGTATTGTCAGGAGATTGAGTATATCAACAGTGGATCTTTCATGGCGAAAACCATACTGTCTGTCACAAATTAAGTTGTTGGATTCAAGATGTTTAACAATGAGCTTACTCATTACAATCTCATCTACTTTACCAAGAGATGTGTTGGTTATTGGTCTGTAATCAGAGGGGTCAGAGGAACTTTTTTTCTTCGGAATTGGGTGGATATTGGCTTCTATTCAAGAATTAGGGAATGGAAAAGTAGGTATGCATAGTATGAATAATTTAGCTAAAACAGAAGAAAGTTCTGGGGAACGCTTTTTCAAAACAATTGGAGGAATTCTATCTGGACCTGGAGCTGTGATGGTTGGGTAATGTTCAAGGATGGGTTTTACTTATCTAGTCTGTATCTCAAGCAATTTAGGGAGAGTTAAATTCTAGTACATGAACATTCTGACTGAATTCCTGTAAAGTAGAATTTCTGTCAAACATATTTGCAAGCTTTTCCACAAGGATAATTTATTGTGTTACCATCTGAAGATTATGGTTGAAGAATGGGTGATGTCTTGTTCAAATTATTACTGAATTACTGAGAGTTGGCCAGTATACTCTATTGTCATTAGGATTATTTAATAGCTGCAGTTTGAATGCTTGGTTGTGAAGAGTTTGATTTAACGAGATTTATTACTGATTTTGCATGGTTTATCAATTTTTAACTGACTGAAGGAGTCAGATTTTTTTTTTTTTTTTCAAGTAAAAGTTATATGCTAAGGACTTTTGCGTTGTTGCTCTAGCACAATTGCTATTAGACCATCTTGGGAGTTCTGTTTTTAGCTAACTGTTAGCTGGGTATGAACAATTCTACATCAGCTTGTATAGTCATTAATTCGGGACAGGGTTGAACTGATGTCAGCAGAAATGAATGACTGCCATGGAATATCTATCAGCAAGATAATTTCTTAATCCATCCCAGTCTTCTCTGTCAGAGTGTCATCTGGTCACTATGACAGGTTCAGAATGGGGAGGTTTGGGGCAACTGGCTAAGGAGGCTTTTTAATGTGATTATGGTGGGAGGATCCAAGTGGTGAGAATACCTCTATCCTGTATTTGTCAGAAATACGTCCAAGAGATAGACGTTATGCTCAGGATTATCTGGTATTCTGGTTGGCTGTTTTACCAATTGCGTAAGATTCAACAATTATGCAAACAGCTCACATTCTAGAGTATCGTCAGTCTTGGCAGAATGCAATAACCATTCTACCTTACTGACGTTAAAATCACCCATAATGGTAAGTTCAGCATAAGACTGGGGTTAAAGTTGGTCAACTGTGTGGATATGGAGTCAAATACGCTGGGTTCTGGAAAGGCACTGAAGGAGCAATTAAATATACGATATATTTGGTAATTATACATAATTTATTTGTATCCTGAATAATTATATCAAAGTTGGTTAAAGTGAAGTTCAAAATTGTTTCAACTGCAGATTCAAAATCTTATAAAACAACAGGTGCCACCCTTGTTGCAGAAGTTTGTGAGGAGATGGCAACCAGGAAAGCTGAATTAGAATATGTCAGTAGAGGGAGAGTGTTATGTTTCTGTGAGGAATAGGGTGAGAGGGGATACAGACTGGAGGAAAAAGTTAACACAGTTCAAACTGGTACTACGACCAATGATATTAGCCATATATAAGGCCATACCTGCACTTCTTCGCTGACGAGCAGGAAAAACATTTGCAATACCATTGCAATAGTAGTAGTAGTTGTTCCCTAGGCAGTCTGACTGAACAGCCCCAAGTCCCTAAGGAAGGCCACGGCCGAGACCGGGCTTTCCCACAGAGCTCTCAAGGAGTGTATGTTGTGATGTTGGCACAGGTGGTTGTGTGCAGTGCAGTCTTCAATAATGTGTATAATAGTATGGGGTGCTCTGTTGCGTCCTGCACAGGCATCAGCGACGGAGTCATCCAGCCTCTTCTGATAATTCAAGAGGGTTGGATGATGTCCACATCTCAGCCTGGCCAGGTGGACCCTGACCACACGAGGGAGATTGGATTCAGAACGGTGGATATCAGGAGGCAGTGTGCTGTCTTGAAGTGACCGAATGGAGCAGCGAATGATCTGAGTATGGATATGCTTCTGAGAGCTGGATTAAGGTTGGCAAGGGGGAAGGGATGACAGTATTTGTGTATGATACCATGTGCTGGGTGTTGTTTTGATGTTCCTTGGTGTGTGTGGATGTGCATCCATGTAATGTAGTGGATGGTGTCGGTTTGTGGAGGCTGCGGCGAGAATTTGTGTGCCTCTCATGTCTAGATGATCCTTGAGTTTGAGAACTTTGGTTTCTTGGTGTAGGTGGTCTGTGGGAATAGTAGCTGTGCTGCCTGTGATTATTTTTAGGACCTTGTTCTGTATGGTCTGTAGTGTCGTAGTGTTTTTTAGAGAGGTTAGAAGACCAAGCAGAGCTTGCATAATTCATCACTAAACATATATATTGTCTGTATTCCGTGATGGTGGTTTCTTTGTTGTGTCCAAATGCTGTATGGGCAAGTGACCTTAGGGCGTTGAGACTTGGTGTTAATTTATCTTTAATGTTTGTGATATGTTGTTTAAATGACATTGATGTATTGTATGTTACACCAAGGATTTTGTGTGTGTGTGTGTGTGTGTGTGTGTGTGTGTGTGTGTGTGTGTGTGTGTGTGTGTGTGTGTGTGTGTGTGTGTGTGTGTGTGTGTGTGTGTGTGTGTGTGTGTGTGTGTGTGTGTGTGTGTGTGGTAGGAGAGCATTGTTTATGGTGAAGTGTGGAATGTGACTGTGTTCTGTTATCCAGTTTGTGAGAAGAGTCACTGTAGATTTTGCGGGTCTATTTTGAGCCTGTTTATGGTGAACCATTCATGTAGCGTGTTGGGGTAAGGTTGGAGGATGTGTGCAGCTGTGTTTGAGTTTTGGTGTGTACATGTACATGTTATGTTGTCCACATATGAAGCTATGTGTATTTGTGGTATCGGGGGTTTGGGTATAACGTGCATGTATAGGTTAAAGAGAGTAGGCGACAAAACAGATCCTTGGGAACACTTTTTGTAAAGTTTCTGACGTTCTATGATTGACTGGCAAATGCCTGCTAAATAGTTTGCCAGCCATCATTTTGTGTTATTGTGCATGTTTGTGTTGAATTTTTTGTTTGTGAGGTTGTGGCAGGGGATGACATCAAAAGCTTTGCTAATGTCTAGTGTGGCTAGAAGTGTTCTGTGTTGTGGCCTAGCTGAATTGATGCCATCAAAAACTCTCTGTGTAAGGTCTGTAAGAAGAGTGTTTGTGGAGTGTAGTGGCCTAAAACCATGTTGTGATGGGCCTAGGGGGATGTGACATGTAACTAGTTGTAATACCAGTCGTTCAGTGACTTTGGAAGGGGTGCAGTGGAGTGTGATGGGGTAGTGTGCAGTAGGTAGCATCGGGTCTTTGTTGGGTTTGGGGATAGTGATGATAGTGCCATGCTTCCAGATGTTGGGTATTATGTAGTGTAAGCAGCTGTAGTTTGATATGTTGGTGATTTCTTGTATGCCTTGTGGTCCAAGGTATTTAAGGTGTATGTTGCTAATGCTGTCTGCTCCACAGGCTGATGAATTGGCATCCAGTGTCCTTTATAGGGACGGAACTGGGCACTGTAAAAACTTCCTAAAGTAGGGAACCCCCAGGTAGGGACCTATAAGCTTTGTGACTGTGAGCCGATAGGCAGAGGGAGGTAGGCCTAGTACCCTTCCAGCAAACTCCCTCATATGGAAACTCTGGGCACTAATGGGTTATGGTTGCTAATGATGTGCTTTGTCTGGTTGTAGGTGAAAACTGTGAAGTCTGGGTGTGTTGGGAACTGTCCCTTGCATTGGATGACATGTTGGTCATCGCGATGGAGGTTTAGATGGCTGACGTGTGAAAAGTGATTGATGAGAGTGTTTGCTTGTCGTTTGTTTGAGGGTATGGTGTCTGTTGTTGTGATGGCAGTGTGTGACTGTGTAGTGTTGCTGTTCGAGAGTGTGTTGCTGTTTAGTGTTATGTAGAGCTTGTTTGTGTTTGTTTAGTGATCAAGTGTTTGGAGATAACTGTTCCATTTTAGTGTTTGCTGTTCTGATATTCTATTGTTTATTTGAGTGTTGAGTTCTTGTACTTATTGTACGGTGTCTTGTGTATGGGGCATTGGGGAGTGTCATAGTGTGTCGCATTGACTGATGAAGCTTTGAATTTCTGGTTTGAAGTTGAGGTTGTGTCTCTTTCTGTTGCCTCTAGGGATGTGTCTTTTGTCTGCATTTTGAATAATTGTATTGAAAGTGTGCACAGCGGTGTTGATGTTTGTGATGGATGTACTGTTTAATGTTTCAAAGTGTTCTTCTGTTGTCAGGACTCTAAAATATCTTAATACATAATAGCTAGCAACATACATATATAGTCTAGAGGTTAGGTCATTGTCAAACCTAGGGGCGAAAAGGAAATGACGTTAGCACCTTTCCAGAATGCCTCTCACCAGCACAATAGCCCATAAACAGCGCCTCGTGACCATACACACACATACAAACATACACACACACAGGCTTCTTGAACATTTCAGCAACAGTATAGCACACGTGACATGGCCCCTGCTAAACGAGAATATAGGAATCAGAGCTCAGAAAGGGACTGGCCATAGAACCGGCATGTAGTGGAGAGAGCAAATAAGAAGAGGGGTCCAACTAAACTTAGTTAGTATATTAAGACCCTTGTAATACATACGCTTCTCAACTTAGACTTTCTTTGAAGATAATAAATCAAGATCAACTCCCTGTATTCATCTTTAACTCCTCCTGCTCTTCAATTACCAAAATAACTTTAACCATAACTCAAGACTCACCTATAACAAGATTAAAGATTTACATATATATAAATGGTGGCTACGAAAGTTCCTTCATTAAATGGTGGCAGTATCAATCGACTCTACATCTACGAAACATCATTTCTACAAAAGCAGGTGAATCTGTCAGCTCCAGTTCTACACCTGATTCTACATTACTACAATTCTACCATCAAGCAAGTGGGTATACAATAAGAGGAACGAGTCTACGAGCCTACGAGTCTACGAGTCTATGAGCATACATTACCAACGTGGAGTTACGAGTGAGGATCAACAAGTTCTACGATTAACTACAAATAACAAGTCTACAAGACAACTCTATAATCATCATGCAACTTCAAGCAGCAGCAAAAAGAATAAAAAATAAATCAAGTAAATGAAAAGCAAGAACACAGCAACAAGCACTAGATCCCCAGCGCTCTCTCCTACCGCTCCCCAACCTCCACCGCTGATGCAGGAGTGTGAGAAGGTCAAGACGATGACAGCAAATACCAAGCCCATATTCACAACTCATCTTACTCACTCTTCTTCACTCAAGTTACTCATCGCTACTCTTTTACTCACCACAACTACCAGTGTGGGAAGTTGACGTCTCCATGCGTGTTTGCTGAGACAATGCCACGCCTATCAACGTGTGTCTGACACCCCACAACACGTCAATCAACCCGTGAAGGACAACGCTATCACCACGTGCAACACCACTCACACCTTTCCCACTACGGTAAAAATTAGTGAGTTACATAGTTACTTCATTTAAACAATACACAATGATAGACACAGTGATAGACGACACCTTTTGCACAAACATATAAAACGTGCTGTATAGTTACAACTTACGTACACATACTTATTTCAATTATCTGCATAATTCAATCACTAAATAATCACCAACAATAAATATTCTATACTGTATATATTCATTCATTTATTATAGCATTTATTTACTACCAACGAGTGTTACCATTTATACCTACATAAAATACGTGCTTCATACATACAACTATACATTATTACATCTACAAAATAATAAAGAAAATATACTATCACAGTTACTCAGTGGGCGATTAAAAGAACTGTATTAAGCATTTATTAATTAAAGCTACCTAGTGGAAACAGACAAATTAAGTTACAAGGAAAAAAAATGGCCAACACAAATGACGTTAGCAAGAATGAACAACATCTTCCACACAATCGTGAAGACAGAGATTTCCACACAGTGCTGACACATATATTGCCCACGATAGGTACAAGTGAACAACAAGTCAGTGTATATAGTTAATACTGTTTATAGTGTATATATATTTTTTATATAAAATAACATAATATGGGGCTATATAATATAATTTTCAGTAATATCTGTGCAATATGAACTAAACCTTAAAAAAGGGTCCCAAGGGAATTAGCCAGCAATTACGCAACCTCGGACAACACCGAAAAAGCGTAGACAAACGAAGAAAAACAAACCATTGAAAATCAATACATACAAAAAAAAAAAGAAGAAATACGGTAAGATCACATAACAAACCAATGAAAATAAGTATAAGTGTTACTACAAGTGCCAAAATACCATGTAAACTCCTTCTATAAGTGAAACAAAAAGCAAATTAGTGTTCTCCACGAGCAAGTGGCATGGCACATCATCACTATCATCGACCGCAGCATGACCGGATTAGTGATGTCATGACTGCAGTTATTACAATTATGTAACGACAAACGATTGCATTATGTTACACATGCTACAATTATGTAACTACAAACGCTATGTAACAATTACACTACAATATTATGTAACAACTCATACAATGTTACAGTTATGTATTACTACAATGTTACTATAATATTATGTAACAATTCATACAATGTTACAGTTATGTATTACTACAATGTTACTACAATATTATGTAACAATTCATACAATGTTACAGTTATGCATTACTACAATGTTACTACAATATTATGTAACAATTCATACAATGTTACAGTTATGCATTACCACAATGTTACTACAATATTACGTAACAATTCATACAATGTTACAATTATGTATTACCACAATGTTACTACAATATTATGTAACAATTCATACAATGTTACAATTATGTATTACTACAATGTTACTACAATATTATGTAACAATTCATACAATGTTACTACAATTATGTATTACCAGAATCATCATACAAGTTAGGTGAAATATTAGGCATTACTAAAGGGATAACTCCATATGTAATATAATGACCTAGCATTATTACCATTGCACAATTATATGCGTACCGTACTTCTGTTATACATACACATCTTACAATATGTCATACAATAACCAATTTAACTATATTGCATTTATTCAATTATATATACAACTTGTTTAAAATGTAATACTACTGGATCATTGCAATATTAACGTGAATATTATATCTGTACAATATTATAATCAATATTATGTATTAGGAGTGAAGAAGATGAATATTATGTATTAATAGATTAGCATATGTCAATGATAATTACTGTCGGAGGACCGCCAGCTGCGTGACCGATCAATGTCAGGACTCTAAAATATCTTAATACATAATAGCTAGCAACATACATATATAGTCTGGAGGTTAGGTCAATGTTAAACCTAGGGGCAAAAAGGAAATGACATTAGCACCTTGCCAGAATGCCTCTCACCAGCACAATAGCCCACAAACAGCGCCTCGTGACCATACACACACATACACACATACACACACACAGGGTTCTAGAACATTTCAACAACAGTATAGCACACGTGACATGGCCCCTGCTAAACGAGAATATAGGACAGAGCTCAGAAAGGGACTGGCCATAGAACCGGCAGGTAGTGGAGAAAGCGAATAAGAAGAGGGGTCCAACTAGACTTAGTATATTAAGTCCCTTGTAATACATATGCTGCTCTCTAACAAGATTAAAGAGTTACATACAGTATATATAAATGGTGGCTACGAAGTTCCAACACTGTTTCATTTGTGAAGGTCTCCCAGTTGGCTCTCTTATAATTAGTGTATGTGTGTCTGTGGTACAGATGTGGAAGTGTGCATGGAAAAGTTTGAAAGGAATGAGAGAGTGTTTTTGATTGATGATATGAATGGTAAAGTAAGGAATGTAAAGGTGGATGGAGTAGTTGGTCAGTGGGGTGTGCCTGCTGAGATCGATGAGAATGGCAGTGCTTTAGTGGACATTTGCGCTGGGAGGGGGTTAGTGACAGCTGATACCCTATTCAGGCACAAAATGATCCGCAGGTATACATGGCGAGTGATGAGAAAGGTGGAAGGTGAACTGAATGAAAGGAAGGCAATGATTGATTATGTGTGTGTGGATGAAAGGATGCGAAGATGTGTAATAGATGCAAGAGCATATAGAGGTTGTGGCAGTGGACTTTCTGACCACCACTTGGTGATGGTCAGAAGCAAGATCCAAGTAAAATGGAGAAATAGAAGAAGGGAACGAGTAGATGCAAGGAGAAAGGACAGGTTACAAAAGGATGAGAAAAAGGCAGAATATAAGAGAGAAGTGGAGGAACGATTGGGTAAATATGAATTGGAGCAGTTGGGGAACATGGAATGTGTGTGCAAGATATTCACAGAAATATGTGCAGCATGCGAGGTGGTGTGTGGGGTGAAGAGAAGATGAAAGAGGGTGCAAGGAACAGCATGGTGGAATGAAGAGGTCAGGCAGGCTGTGGCAGAAAAGAAAAAAAGCATATAATGAATGGATGAGAAATAGGGGCATGGAAGAAGTTGAGAGACATAAGAAAGAGTTATATGTAGAAAGGAAGAGAGAGATGAAAAGATTAGTAAGAGAGAGTAAGAAAAGAGTGGATGAGGAATTTGGAAGGAATTTGAGTATCAAGTAGAGGGAATGTAAGAAAATGTTCTGGAAAGAGGTAAAGAGAGTCAGACAGGGTGGCAATGAAGTTAGTAGGGAAGTGAAAGATAAGATTGGCAGATTACTAGTTGGGAAGGGAGAGAACGTGAGCAGATCGACAGAACAGTTTAACCCGCCCCGTCCCGGAGACGTGAATTCACGTCCTCACATGATGTGCACTCATATCCCGGAGACGTACATTAATGCGGCAACATTGCAAGGTCCCTATTTTGCACAATTTTCAATTCTCGCGAGTGATTTTTGGCATGTATACACGGGACACTTTCCTCTACAAGATGCCAGGCAGGGACAATGTCTTACCCAGCATGACCTCCTCCCCCCCCCTGCATGACCTTTTCTCAGCAATTCACCTGTTATCAGTGACCTGGCCAGTAAAGCCATGTCATGCCACGGTACAAAATTCAGGGCCACAGTGATTCCCCAATCGATGACAATGTGGAGGACAAACATTAGAGGAAGAAACAGTCAGAAATGATCAGGTAATGTGGCAACAAGAGGTCAGGAATGGTGATGAGTTAGTGAGTGAAACAATGCTTATAATGCCTATATTACTGTTTGAAAACCAATATACTCTCGTACTACATATAAATTCGTACCAAATAAATAAATACCGTTTATGAGTGGTGTAGAATAGTTATCCTCCCATAGAACTCGTTTTCTTTGGAGCCAGCCTGATAGAAAACCCTGTAAGGTAAGGAGGGACTCCTACCTGGATCGAGTATTTTAAACCTCAGGTGAAAGATTTCTCTATGAATTTTCGATGTTTCTCACCAAAGGCGGATGTTTGAGCCCCCCCAAAAAAAAGGTCCAAAAATGTCGGGACTGGGGCGTACCACTGCCCAGAAAACGTCGGGATGGGGAGGGTTAAGGAATTGTTGTATATAGAGAATGAGAGTAATGCGAGTATAAGTGGCTGGGGAATGGCTGGGAGAAGGAGGGAGATGAGAAGACAGGAAGAAATCAGTAGAGTGGAAGTTGTGGAAGCAATGAAGAAAGTTAAAATAGGGAAAACCCCAGGAATTGATCGAGTGTGTGGAGAAATGCTGAAGCATGGGGGAGAGATAGTAGTCGAATGGATGTGGAAGATGTGCAGATTGGCCTGGGAGGAAGGTAGAGTCCCGGAGAATTGGAAGTCAGGTATAATTATTCCCTTGTACAAAGGGATAGGGGAAAACGAAGTGTGTGTCTTCTTATTGTAACAGGAAAAGTATACTGTAGGATTCTTATTGACAGAATTAGGGAACTAACAGAATTTGTTGGAGAAGAACAGGGAGGCTTTAGGAAGGGAAGAGGCTGTGTAGATCAGATATTCATTCTTAGATCTTTAATGAAAAAGTTTCTTAAGAAGGGAATGAAGTTGTATGCAGCCTTCATGGATTTGGAGAAAGCATATGACAGGGTGAATAGACAAGGATTTGGAAAGTATTAAGAATATAATTATGGAGTAAATGGGAAGTTGTTGAATGCTGTGAAAAGCATGTATGAGGGTGTTAAGGCTGCAGTGTGTGTGGGTAGTGAACTGAGTGAGTTTTTCTATTTGAAGGTTGGGTTGAAACAGGGATGTGTCATGTCTCCATGGTTCTTCAGTCTATTAATGGCTGGGGTTATAAAAGTGATACAATGTAGGGCAGTGGATGTTGGAGTGGCCCTAATGAGAGAGGGGAGTGTTTGGAAACTCCCTGTACTGTTGTTTGCAGATGATACTGTGTTGTTAAGTGAAGACGAAGGGGAGCTGCAAGGCTTGGTGGAATAGTTTGGGAGAGTGTGTAAGAAACGGAATCTAAAGTTGAATGTAGGGAAGAGTAAAGTTATGGTCTTCGAGAGACGTGAAGTCAGTGAATGTACAGTGAGGTTGGATGAGGAGGAAATGGAAAATGTGAGTACGTTTAAGTACTTGGGTAGTGTGATGAGTGAGGATGGAAGTTTGGAGGGTGAAGTGCTTGAAAGGGTACAACAGGGAAGAAAAGTTGCTGGTTCCTTGAAGACAGTGATAAGAAACAGAGAAGTGAGCATGAAGTGAAAAAGTTATTACATGACAGTATTGTGGTACTAACTCTAACGTACGGAAGAGAAGCTTGGACGTTGTTTGAGGGACACAAGTCAAGAGTGAAAGCAGTGGAAATAAGTTATTTGAGAGGAGCCTGTGGAGTCACATGGAGAGTCAGGCTGAAAATGGGGATGTGAAGGAACATTGTGCTGTTGATGTGGATGTGATAGGAAGCATTAGGAGAAACATATTGAGGTGGTTTGGCCATATGGAGAGGATGTAGAGTGAGAAACTGACAAGAAGAGTATATGTGAGTGAGGTGGAGGGGGAGAGAGGGAGGGGAAGGCCAAAGATGAGATGGAGGGATGAAGTGGAGAGTATATGAGAGAGGGGTGTGTGAACTGGGAGCAGGGCAGTGAAATGGCAGGGGACAGGGTGACGTGGATGCGATTTGTTTGTGCCTATCCCATATGGGATCAAGGCATCTGGCAATAGATTGGTAGATAGTGTCTGTGGCCAACTGGGATGATTTTGGTTTTGGTAGTGATGATGATTGAGAGGTGGTCAGAGCCAAGGGTTTTCACCACTCTCCAGGATGTTGTGATGGCAATAATTGGGGAGCAAAAAGTGATGTTTGGGGATGATAGGAGGAGGAGGACTTGGTGTGGAATATGGGTATGTTGATGGGGATTATTGAGGATGAAAAGATTATCTGTTTGGGAATGTAGTACCAGCCCTCTGTCTGTGTCAGGGTCGTTGACATGCCAGGCCGACACCTTGGCGTTGAAATCACCACCCAGGTTGATGGTGGGTATGTTAGTGACGTGGCGTATTTGAGGGGAGTAATTGTGTGTTACTGTGGGGGACGATTGCAGGGGAATGTATATATTGGCGATTATTATGTGTGATTTGTTACCAGTGTGTATTTTAATTGATTGTATTTCTGTTGTGGTGTCATGTTGTGGGAGAAGTGACTTTGTGTGTACACTAGGATCTGAAAAGTTGATAAATTGGTATACCAGGGTGGTGAGTCTACCGTCACCACCATCAGCCAGGTCTTGTCAAGTGGTGGTACAATAATGAAATGTAGGTGTTTTTTCTGTTCTGGATAGTTTTGTTTCTTGTAAGATGGCAATATGTATGTTCTGTTGTTTTTTTGATTGTGTGAGTTCTTGTTTTTTGGTGTTTATGCCATCTACGTTTATTTGATGAATGTTTATGTTGTGTGTACAATGTGTGTTGGGTGCTGCAGCACGGTGGGGGGTATGTGGGGGGGAGGGGAAGGAGTAGAGAAGTTTGTGATGTAGCTAAGGGTTGGGGTGAAATAGATTTGGGTGGAATGGGAGGGGTTGGGGGATTGGATGGCATGCGAAGGGTTAGGCTGAGGTGTGGAGGAAGTAGGAGTGGGGTTGGTGGGGGGGTTAGTGGGTGGGGGGAAAGAGCATAAGGAGCAAGTCCAGGTGTTTGTGTTATGTTCTCTGGATGCAATTGTTGTGCAGGTGTAATGAGTCCAGTTCTTGCAGGAATTGCACTAAACTGAATCCTGTGTCTTTCAGCTCGAAGTGATAGGTTTTGAGCATGCTGGACATGTGTATCTGTTGATGGGTCCTGGATTGCCCTCAATGTCACCGGCTAGAAGAAGTCTTCGGGAAATGACCGCTGGGAGTCATTTCTCAGTGCAGAAAAAACGTTGTTGTTGTGTTTTTTGTTGAGAGATGTGGTACTTGTCCGGGTGACCGAAGCCACTTCCAGGTTCTCAGGCCCCGTCAGGGTCCGCAGAGGTTTGCAGTGGTTTGGCCCCCATGCTCTCCTCTTCCACCGCTTTGACAGGCTCTGGGTGGTAGACCCACGGCGAAGATGCCACCCTATGCCACCGCTCCAGGACTGCAATACCATTGTTGGCACAGTCGTTTGGTTGCGACTGGGAGGACCCTGTACCACCAGCCTTACCCTGCCTGTGGTAGCAATCCGAGGTATCACTGAGTTTCCTGATAATAATGCAGTGGTCATTGCCTTGAAGGGAAGGAAATAGGTGTGATATGTGTATGCAGTGTGGTATAGACAGTTGAAGGTAGAGGTATTATGAGAGTATGCTGGTTACTCTGTGTTATTGAATAGACCGAAAATGTTCAGCAAAGAGAGATGGTCAAGAACAGGTCCTGAGGGCTGGTGAATTGGGAGCTCCAGCTGTCTCTGTCACCAGCTTGCCACCCACATCGGGAGTACTGCCCTGTTCAACTGGTTACTCTCTGATTGAATTTTTAAAAATGATGATGATAATACCATGATCAACCTGTGTTAAGTCCAGCAATCAACAAGAAGAAACAGAGAGTACAACACTGGCGCCTTACAATCGGTCAGGCTGAAATTATGACCTTGCCCTGTGCCCTTGACCTTTACTGATTTCATTCAAAATTATATTACTTCATCCTTACCCGACCCATAGCTCATCCACCAAATTTCACTAAATCATATCAAAAGTGTTTATAATAATATTCCCCTCTGACCATGACATTTGTTCTATTGTTCAGAAAACACCATTACTTTCTCCTTGATTAACTTTAAACTGATTCAATAAGTTTGTTACAAAAATAAAAAGTATTTGAGTTAAAAGGTCCAATCTCTGACCTTACATTTAAACCTTTAACTCGGACTAATTGTTTTATAGTCTAATCCCTGCATCCTTACCTATTCCCCAAACCTTCCACCTAGATTGATCAAAGTTGGATCAAAATTGCTGAGTTGACCTCTCCCTTGTTCAATGACCTTTTTCGGTCAAAAAATCATCACCTCTTCCTGTTATGGTTCTGAGTCATTGTGCAAAACGTGATGCAGTTTCATCTGATATTTTTCAATCATCATGCCACCAGATCGAATGACACATAAACAAACGGAACAAATAAAGTGCATAGCACTCTCGTGCTTCACAAACGAAAGTAACGTAGGGAAAAGGCTGAAAGCAGAACTCTTAAGGATATTTGAAGAGCACACAATGTTTTTTTTTTTTTTTAACTACAGAGGAAGGAAAAACAAATGAATAACAAAAAATAATCCATACACCAGATTACTGGTGTCCTCTGTTCATAATATATCTGTAACAGCTAGACTTGAACAGCTGTAGGTTGAAGTTTGGAGGGAAACAACTCCGGGGAAGCGAACTCCAAAGAGATGCAGTTCGGGGAAAGAAAGAATTCTGATAGACACAAGTTCTGCAATATAGCTGAGTGACATTCCAGTCATGAGCGCTACCAGATGACCATGTAGCACGAGGGAAGACGCGGAGAGGTGGCACCATGGATGCAACTTTGTCTGAGCATTTGCCATAAAAATATCTGTAAAATAAAGCAAGGGATGCAACATTCCTTCTTACTTGTAGGGGAGGTAGTTTACTTATAATGGCAGGGTTGTTAAACATTCTAACAACTTTGTTCTGAATTTTGTCTATACTCGTTTTTTTTTTTTTTTTTTTTTTTTAATTGAGGCGAAGATGCACTTGACAGGTTGATGATGACTGGCTGAATGCAACATGTCCAAAAAATATTTACTAGCCCAAATTTCCCTCTCAGATATTTGTTGTCAGTTAATAATGCTGGATTATGAAGTAATGTTGCACTCAGCCAACAACCACAAATCTGTCAAGTTCATCTTCGCCTCGATAAAAAAAACGGAGTATAGTTGTTTTAATGCAACCTCTCTACATCCATTCCACCAGGGTGAGCAATATTCAAGCTGAAAGTGCACATGACTCCTATGAATTATAGCTAACTACTCGTCAGTGAAGAAGTTACAGACTCTGTACAATAATCCAAGTTTCTTTGAGGCGGTTTTAGCAAGAGGTCTAACATTGGAGGTCCAGCTGAGGACATCGTTAAGTGAGCTGCCAAGAATTTCAATACTTTTGGAGATGGGAATATTAGTAGCACTGAAGATAATATACGAATCTGGCAATATCTGTCTATTAGTGTATTCCATATATTTAGTTTTACTAGCATTAAATGAGACTAAGTAGTTTGTCCCCATTCACTGATCGTAGATAGGTCTTGGGGTGGAGATGGCTGTACTGAGTTGGGAGGTAGATATTAGACTATGTAAATGGGTGTCTGAGTGTGAATGAACTATGTAGTGTTGAATCATCTGTATATGAGTGGATGGGATTGTGGGTGACAGATAAGAGATCATTAAAATGACCCTGGAACAGGGTTGGTGCCAGAACTGATCCCTGCAGAACTCCGGCGTTAATTGAGTGCAATTTGGAATATACAACATCTGCTTTTACTCTTATTTTCCCGTCACTGAGATATGAGGAAATCAAAGGAACAAAAGACATTAGTCCATAGCATGGGAGTTTGGACAACAGGGGACAGTGCCATACACTGTTGAAAGCTTTAGAAATATCAAGGGCTACTGCATGAGTTTCTCCATGTAGGTCAATTGATTGATGGATGGTATGAGTTAGGAGATTGAGTATATCAATGGTGGATCTTTTGTGGTGAAAACCATATTGTCTAGCACAAAGATGTTGGATTCAAGATGTTTAACAATGTGCTTGTTAATTAAAGTTTCAAATACCTTACCAAGATGTGACAGCTATTTAGGCATGAAGGACATAATATATTTGCCCAGGCTTCCTGATTCACATTCTCGTCACCTTAAGAGATGTTCTAGCATCCATTCCAGGGCAATTTATTTTACATATTCAGGCTATGCATAACACAGTTTACTGTGTTCTAGAATGCTGATTAAATTTCGTTACATCAACAAAGACTGCATAAACAACACACGTGTGGTGTATATTACACCACAAACTATTGTACCTCGCATTTCATCTACACACGTGGTTTCCTTCCCTCGTGGTTTTTCCCTCATTTCACCATACACTCGTGGTTTCCTTCCCTCATTGCTTTTTCCACACCTCGTTCTCGGAATCAGCATCGCTATTGGTGACACTACCAATAGAATTCAACTTCTCTTCCCTCCTCACCTGTAGTGGTGCCTAAACCAATCAGATTTGAATATTCAGGCGATCTAGGCTTACCGGGGCTCCTCCCACCTCATTAGGGGGCTTAAAACTGAGTGGGTGACCTAGCTCTGGCCTTCTTCTTTCTACTCTCAACTTCATCCCGGCTACTACCTCCTTGCTCTCTATCTCTCCTGGTAAAATCTGGCCACGTGGTACAACTTTACATATACAATACACATAAACACATCAGCCCAGCACTCCCGCTTCTCACTAAATTCGTTACTCATATTTGTAGTGTATAACTATTTTATCCATGTAATTAATCCACACATGCTGTAATGTAATGACCTTGTACTATTTTGAAATCATGCAGTAACTCTGTATTCTTCCAAGTCAATAATCACTCCCCTGTCTGTTTCTTCCCAGCACATTTGTGTTTATCTATCCTTACCATTTGCCTTGGTGTAGCCCCTAGTAAAATATTCTCATAACTTAAACGTCACAGTGGTGACTTCCCGGAGTGTATAAAAAACATGGAGACCTTACCACACATCCGTCTCTCCCTTCCTACATTCACATACAATATTAATATGTTGTTTACACAAGATGATGTCGCATGGCCTGACGATACCAGTGATGATGACAAAATCAGAGTAGATGTGTGCACTCTTCCAACTCATGTAGCCACCCTTGTACGGGACGTACCCGTACTCCTGAAACCACCTACAGGGCAAAAGTATAAAACCCTCAAGGAGAGTTTGCTGTGGGCCCTGGGCAAATCAAAGCAGGCACTGCTAATGGAGCTGGATGCAATTCGCTCCCAACAGCAGTGTCCCTCGGCCCTCTTTGTCCACATTCAAGTCACTCTCACGGCAGCTGAAGCGACCCTATCAGATGACCTCCTCCGGCACCGACTCCTCCAGCTCATGCCACCAGACTTCCGACTCCACCTAGCATTCCTGGCCCCTAGCATGTCCCTTGCTGAGTTCATTGAGAGGACGGACATTCTATACGAAACTCAACAGCATTACGCCAACCACCCAGTAAGTGCACACTCCTCCTTTCCTCTGTCATAGCCACCAGTGCTACCCTCAGTGAAACAGTTGTGTCAGCGAACAGTGTAGCTAACAAAAATGTTTCCATGTCAGAGCTGTGTACCTTGTTAACAAATTTAACAAATAGAATAGACAAACTGGAAAGTAATGGCTTCACCACTCAGACCCTCAGTGTTGCAAATCATTCCCCAGCCCCTCAGTTTTCCAACAGTGTCCCTCAAGTGAACCGTGATCGTAATGCTAATCCCCAAACAGCAAGAGACGATTTTGTGTTGTGTACATAATATTATCACAAATGCTTTGGCATGGAAGCCAGACGATGTTCACCACCCTGCATATTCACGGGAAATGCATACGGCGGGAGACAGTCCCAGTAGTGTCTCCTGCCACAAACACCAAATGCCCCCTCAGGATCAGCACACCCACTGGCTCCAGGGAACTACTATGGGTTGAAGATGCTATCTCAGGCATAAAATACCTTATTGACACTGTTGCCGCATTCAGTATTGTCCCTCCTACCTCTGGTCACAAAACGGCTCAGCAGCCAGCATTTGACCTGATAGCAGCAGACGGCTGCTCTATTCTTCCTGTTTTACTGCCATAAAACGGAGGGAGGGAGGGGGAGTGCTGTGGCGTATATTACACCACAAAGTATTGTACCTCGCATTTCATCTACACATGTGGTTTCCTTCCCTTGTGGTTTTTCCCTCATTTCACCATACACACATGGTTTCCTTCCCTCATGGCTTTTTCCACATCCCGCTCTCGGAATCTGCATCGCTATTGGTGCCGCTACCAATAGAATTCAACTTCTCTTCCCTCCTCACCTGTAGTGGTGCCTAAACCAATCAAATTTGAATATTCAGGCGACCTAGGCTTACCAGTGCTCCGCCCACCTCATTAACCCATTAACCGTGGGGCGTCACTTTCGTGACACTTGGGAGCAAGGGATCATACCGCGGGGCGTCGCTTTTGTGATTCTGTGTTATTTTGAATTCACCCGGGCTTCCAAGTGGGGGCTTGTATCATCTATCAGTACTGCCAATGTCCAAATCTAGTCAGCACTCCTAATCTCATCTGTACTCCCATCCATTGTTGACAATTTAGCCATTTCTCCCCGTTCTTGACTCCCCTCCCTACCCCCCCTCCATTACCCTATCCTCTCGCCTGCCCGGCCGTGCTACGCTAAGTAAATCTTCCCTGGAATTTTTCACTGATTTCATCCATTGAAATAAGCCCTATGTCCTATTCTTATACCAAATAATATATACATGAAAGAAATAAGGTAAGTGAGAGTGCCATACACCTGGAATTGGCTAATTATCACCTGACAACACCTCACGTGCACTCGTTCGCTAATTTTCGCTGTTTTTTTCCCCTTGAAATATGCCGTATAATCTATTTTCGTAATAAATATACATGTAAGGAGGGAAGGGAGAAGCCTAAGTGATATTTACATTCACCTGGAACTACCTAATTTATAATGTATTGTCTAGCTTTCCTGCCAATCATATCAGTGCTAGACAAAGCTGTTTCAAGATATAACATTGGTAGCTCTGAATATATATATCTCCTAAGTAGGCCTCTAATCTATTTTCGTAATAAATATACATGTAAGGAGGGAAGGGAGAAGCCTAAGTGATATTTACATTCACCTGGAACTACCAAATTTATAATGTATTGTCTAGATTTCCTGCCAATCATATCAGTGCTAAACTTAGAAGTAATATTGGTAACTCTGAATAACCCCTAGCAGGCCTCCACGCTGGCTGGCCCTCCGTTATCAGTTCACTCTCATCTTCCCAAGCGAGAGTACGTATGTTTCTTCTTGCTGACTTCAAGGCCTTTTTTCACCCCCATGCAAATGGCTCTGTGACCTTTACCCCCTACTAAACCTCGTGTGGAAAGAGGTAAAGGGCTGACAATTGATAAAAGAGTGACTACGATCTTTCTATTGACTAAAACAGTGCAAGTGGAATTGTAAATAATGTGTAAATAATGTGTAAACAGCAAGTGAAAGTATTGAATGTAAATATACGTGAACAATGGAAAATAGTTTTATAAGTTATTTCAAGTGACAGTGCACAACACAGTGTAAATAAAATAGAAATGTAAATAACGTAAATAAAATAGAGAACGTAAATAGAAATGTAAATGAGTAGTATTATAAGAATACGAGTATATACCCTAGAAGTAATGAAAGTGAAAGTTTCACTCTAGCATGTCTGAATGCTATGAGTTATAAGAGTGAAGATGAAAATGACATTCACTCTCAATGCCAGTATACAGGACGAGAAAGTGAATGCTACGTATTTTACTGAAAGAAATTGAATCCCTACAGTGACAATAAACTAATACTACTGAAGGAAACTTATGGATAAAGACTGTAGATATATATAAGTGTTATATAGTAATAGAAATATAAAGTGTGAGGGGTTTTATGAATAATAAATGACAGACTACCAAGAGCGAACTAGTGCCAGTGCGACGATCAGACGCGCTCGTAATTTCCATTGCTTTCACAGTGTTTTTTTTTTTTTTAGTATGGATCCCAAACTACTTGAAAATTGTAGAATAGTGTTTATAGTGTTTGTATCTGGCTGTGGTAATCATATTACGGGTTGTCAGGAAGTGTAAAGTGGAGACTTAGTTACCCTACTTCAGAGGTCTCCACAAGTCCTACGGTAACCGACGAAGGCTCAACAATCATTCCAGGAGAAAGCTGAAGGTATGTGCCATAAGCATATGTAATTTTATTATTCTAGGACTAATAACTGATTTTTGGCAAATATTTTTTGAGAGTCTGTCGGAGCCCAAATAACCCCGCGGCACACGCAAGTCATTGGTAAACAAGCCCGCGGTGTAGGGGTTAAGAGGCTAAAAACTGAGCAGGCGACCTAGCTCCGGCCTTCTTTCTACTGTCAACTTCACCCCGGCTGCTACCTCCTTGCTCTCCGTCTCTCCTGGTAAAATCTGGCCACGTGGTACAACTTTACATATACAGTACACACAAACACATCAGCCCAGCACTCCCGCTTCTCACTAAATTCATTACTCATATTTGTAGTCTGTAACTATTTTATCCATGTAATTGATCCACACATGGTGTAATGTAATGACCTTGTACTATTTTGAAATCATCCAGTAACTCAATATTGTTCCAAGTCAATAATCACTCCCCTGTCTGTTTCTTCCCAGCACATTTGTGTTTATCTGCCCTTACCATTTGCCTTGGTGTGGCCCCTAGTAAAATATTCTCATAACTAAAATGCCACACACGGTCATCCTTAACGTCACCACCACCAGCTACGCCAATATCACCAGCTTCAGCTCCCAGATGACGAACCCCTCTCTCTCTCTCTCTCTCTCTCTCTCTGTCTCTCTCTCTCTCTCATTAGATATACCGTCTGATATTTTATAGAACGTCTGGTTTCATTATGGTAGGATAATGAGCTTAAGGCCAAGAATATTTTATGCTGATTAACCAGAGGGGAAAAGCGGTGATCATTAAGAGCATGACTTAACTCCTCCTGCCCAAGGGCATCGTTTAAATTTATCACTTCCGTTATCAGGTGATATAATAAGGCTTACTACCTCAGCTCGATAACGATGTTAGTTTATTCTTACTACTTTCAGAAGACTATTTTTTTTTTTTTTAAAGCTTAGGGAGAAACATCGGGCTGTGAAGAGTTTTATATATATATATATATATATATATATATATATATATATATATATATATATATATATATATATATATATATATATATATGTATGTATGGTAATCATACGGGCATCTGTCTTCTTAGTATAATAGGAAAATTGTATGGTAGGATACTTATTGACAGAGTTAGAGAAAGAACAAAGGAATTAGTTGGAGAAGAACAGGGAGGCTTTAGGAAGAGAAGTTGTGTAGATCAGATATTCATTCTTAGATCTTTAGCGGAAAAGTTTCTAGAGAAGGGAAAGAAGTTGAATATGGCTTTCATGGATTTGGAGAAAGCATATGACAGGGTGGATAGACAAGGATTGTGGAAAGTATTAAGAATATATGGAGTAGATGGGAAGTTGTTGAATGGTGTGAAGAGTATGTATGATGGTGCTAAGGCTGCAATGCGAGTGGATGGTGAACTGAGTGAATTTTTCTCTTTGAAGGTTGGATTGAAACATGGGTGTGTCATGTCTCAATGGTTGTTCAATCTGTACATGGATGGGGTAATAAAAGAAGTACAAGGTAGGGTAGTGGATGTTCGAGTGGCCCAGGTGAGAGAGGGTAGTGTTTGGAAACTCCCTGTACTGTTGTTTGCAGATGATACTGTGTTGTTGAGTGAAGACGAAGGAGAGCTGCAAGGCTTGGTGGATGAGTTTGGGAGAGTGTGTAAGAAACGGAATCTAAAGTTGAATGTAGGGAAGAGTAAAATGGTGGTCTTTGAGAGAAGTCAGTGAATGTACAGCGAGGCTGGATGGTGAGGAAATGGAAAATGTGAGTACGTTTAAGTACTTGGGTAGTGTGATGAGTAAGAATGGAGGTTTGGAGGGTGAAGTGCTTGAAAGGGTACAGCAGGGAAGAAAGGTTGCTTGTTCCTTGAAAGCAGTAATAAGAAGCACGGAAGTGAGCATGGGAGTGAATAAGTTACTACATGACAGTATTGTGATACCAACTCTAACTTATGGAAGAGAAGCTTGGACGTTGCTGGAAGGACACAAGTCAAGAGGGAGAGCAGTGGAAATGAGTTATTTAAGAGGAGCCTGTGGAGTCACATGGTGAGACAGGCTGACAAATGAGGATATATAGAAGCGTTGTGGTGTTGATGTGGATGTGATAGGAAGCGTTAGGAGGAATACACTGAGGTGGTATGACCATGTGGAGAGGATGGAGGGTGAAAAACTGACGAAGAGAGTGTATGTGAGTAAGGTGGAGGGGGGAAGAGGGAGGGGGAGGCCGAGGATGAGATGGAGGGACGAGGTGGAGAGGTATATGAGAGAGGGGTGTGTGAGTTGGGAGCTGAGCAGTGAAATGGCGGGGGACAGGGCGACGTGGAGGCGATTTGTTTGTGGCCACCCCGAACGGGATTGAGGCTTCTAGCAATAGATAGATAGATAGATTATTTTTATATATATATATATATATATATATATATATATATATATATATATATATATATACGGACATAGATAGATAGATAGATAGATAAATAAATATTATATAGATATAGATATATATACAGATATACACACACACACACATCTATCTATCTATCTTTATATATATATATATATATATATATATATATATATATATATATATATATATATAAAAGATAGATAGATAGATGTGTGTGTTTGTGTATATCTGTATGTATATCTATATCTATATAATATTTATTTATCTATCTATCTATCTATCTATGTCCGTATATATATATATATATATATATATATATATATATATATATATATATATATATATATATATATATATATATATATAAAATCTATCTATCTATCCATTGCCAGAAGCCTCAATCCCGTTCGGGGTGGCCACAATCAAATCGCCTCCAAGTCGCCCTGTCCCCCGCCATTTCACTGCTCAGCTCCCAACTCACACACCCCTCTCTCATATATATATATATATATATATATATATATATATATATATATATATATATATATATATATATATATATATATATATATATATATATATATATACTCAGTGGTAAAGTGTGCGTGTTCGTATACTGAAGGACGAGGGTTCGCGCCCCGCCAGGGTGATAAACTTTGGGAGTGTTTTTTTGAACCAGTGTCACATACTGTAAAGTACGTTTGCACCCAGTCAGCTTGCTCGGGCCGATTACACTTGGTTCACAGACTACACAGACATCGAAAGCCACTCCAGCACTACAGTTACACTTACAAGCACTTTTCACCCCACATACAATCTCTACTAGACAGCCTAAGCCACTTGGTAGAGATATATTGGCTGTATCGTCCCCACTTCAGTCGGGATAAGTCGGTCCTGCAGTGGACACCCAAACGGCTGATGAGAAGAGAGAGATGAGATATATATGTATACAATATATGTCCAGGGGCAGGATACCATTGTTGCATGACACTTCCCTGGGTGATGGATTGACGAAGGCCTTGCAGATTTACGACACAGAGTCTTAAATGGCATGGTCCATGGAACCCCCTATAGATGTATAGGGCTCCACCGAATACACTGAATAAGTTAGCTCAAAAATTAAACCTCACCCCACACACACACACATAGCAGGGAGATGAGATTATTTGCCACAATCCCCCCAAATAAACGTGAATTGTACTGATAATGATTTCTCGGCCATTCCTGTCAGATCATCGTCTACTAAAGGTCTA
The DNA here is from genome assembly GCF_032717465.1 of Coenobita brevimanus. NCBI lineage: Eukaryota > Metazoa > Arthropoda > Malacostraca > Decapoda > Coenobitidae > Coenobita > Coenobita brevimanus. The sequence goes on along the minus strand of NC_136967.1, from coordinate 50,479,869 downwards.
ACTGCACTGCCTCTTGTGCTTATGGGCAGTGTCACCGAAAGTGAGTGGACACTGTCTTGACAAATCATAGACATGGACATTAATCCAACCAAAGTTCATAAAGATCTACATGTACAATGTAAGAAGTCTCACAGAAGATTACAAATTTATTAATTTAATGACTGAATTAGACAACATTAATTGGGATATTTTAGGTTTGAATGAAATCCGCAAAAAGGAAGAAAAATTGATTCAGCTCCAAGACAGCACACTCCTAGTTTACTACAGAGTAAGGCAAAATAAAAGAGTTAGTGGTGTAGGATTTCTATCTAGCAGAAATCTTGCAGGGAAGATTGTCAAATTCAGCAGAGTATCCGACATAGCAGCATGAACTGTAATTAGACTAGGCAAAAGATATACCCTGAAAGTAAATTAAGTATACGTACCAACGCCTCAAAGCTCAGATGCAGAAACAGAAGCATTCTGTGACAACATTTCCCACATTATAGATGAAGAAAAGACGACATATACTATCCTGATGGGAGACTTCAATGCAAATGTTGGCAAATCGAAAAATGGAAAAGCATGCATGGGAAAATTCGGAGTGGGAGAAAGGAATGGCAGATGTGAAATGGTGGTAAGCTTATCTGATATAGGCTATACAACATGAGAATAATGAACAAAGTCTTTCACAAAAGAACAGGGCGAAATGGACCTGGAATACTCCAAATGAAAAACAAAAAACTAAATTGACTTCATTGAAGCTGAAAAGAATAACACGATCGTAAATGTCACAGTTACCAACAGAGTAAATATAGGAAGTGGCCACAGAATGGTGGATTGCACAGCCAGATTCAATTTCTGGCGGTAAAGAAAGAAGCTGATTAAATATAAAAAGATCTGACTAGAAAAAGTGAGCGAAAACAAAGCGACCTTTCAGTTAGAAATACCGAACATATTTCAATCTCTAAGTTATGCTGAGTGTGACACTGATGAGCTGAATGATAGCCTAACAATAGTGCTACGAGAATCAGCAAAGGCAGTAAGGAGAGCTATTACGACCAATGTGAATAAGTGTTCAAAATGACCCTCGAGCCTCATGAAAAGATGAAGGAAGATGAAAATAAAAACAAAGAAAGGTGAATGTGGAAGAGCGGAATTAAGTAAACTGATGAACAAGCGACAGAGAGAAGAAAAAAGAAAGAGAAACATGGATGAGATCATGGAAACCATCAAAATAAAGGAGAACCTCTGAAACTGGTCCGAAGTAAAATGGCACTAGGAGAGCAACAAATTATAAAACTTAAAGACAAAAACGGTGAAACTATTTAAATGCAGAGATAGAATGGTCAAGAGAGTTATAGAATTTTACAAAGAACTGTATGCATCAGTTCACACAAGTGAAATACTAGAGGAAATGTGGTAGGTGGGGGCGCTCACCATCCACTCACTCGATGTAGTGCTGCTCTCGGGTGTCTGCCCTTTCCTCTCCTCCATCCTTCATTCCTTCCATCCTCTTCTGTCTTTTTTTCCTTCATTCTTTCCTTGTCCTTCTGCCTACAGGTGACTTTAGACTCCCTCTTCTGTCTTTATTTCCTTCATTCTTTCCCCTTCCTTCTGCCTGTGGGTGACTCTACACTGGGTGACAAGCCAAATGGTTTCCTGTACACCAGTAAACCATTTACTACGCTGGATGGTGACTATCTATCTATCTATCTATAGCTCGACGCCCTAATCCCGCAAAGGGTGGCCGCAGACAAAACGCCTCCATGTCGCCCACTATTTGACTACCCTCCTCCCCAACTCACTCCACCCTCCCTCATATACCTCTCAACTCCATCCCTCCACCTCATCCTCGGTCTTCCTCTCCCTCCCCCTGCTTCCACTTCTCCTACATGCACTCTCTTAACTAGTCTTTCATTCTCCATTCTCTCTGCATGTCCAAACCAGCTTAGTGTAGTTCTCCTAATTTTCTCAATCACATCCACATTCACCCCACAACGTTCCTTCACTTCTTCATTCGTCAACCTGTCCCTCCATGTCACTCCACATGCTCCTCTCAAGTAACTCATTTCCACTGCTCTCACTCTTCACTTGTTCCCCTCTAGCAAGGTCCATGCCTCGCTTCCATACGTCAGGGTAGGGATCACAATACTATTATGCAGTGACTTTTTAACTTCTATACCCACATCCCTATTTCTTATTACTGCTTTCAGTGAACCAACAACCTTCCTTCCCTGTTGTACCCTTTCAAGCACTTCATCCCGCAAAGTTCCATCCTTACTCATCACACTACCCAAGTACTTGAATGCACTCACATTCTCCATATCCTCAACATCCAACCTCACTGTGGATTCTATGACTTCATTCCTCTCAAACACCATAACTTTACTCGTGTTTACATTAACTTTCAGCTTCCTCTTCCTACACACTGTCCCAAATTCATTCACCAAACCTTGCAACTCCCATTCAACTTCACACAACAATACTGTATCATCAGCAAACAGCAACACCGGAATCTTCCACATCTCATCCTCATTCATTAGAGCCACCCCCACATCCACTGTCCTACCTTGCACCTCTTTTAGAACCCCATCTATGTATACATTAAACAGCCATGGAGACATCACACATCCCTGTTTCAGTCCCACATTTAGATTAAAGAACTCACTCAGCTCACCATCCACTTGCACTGTAGCCCTAGCTCCTTCGTACATACACTTCACAGCACTCAACAATTTCCTCTCCTCTCCATATATTCTTAATACCTTCCATATACCTTGCCTATCTATTCTGGCATAAGCCTTCTCCAAGTCCATGAAGGCAGCATATACTTTCTTTCCCTTCTCAACATACTTCTCCACTAAACATCTTAGAACAAATATCTGATCTACAGCATATACTTTCTTTCCCTTCTCAACATACTTCTCCACTAAACATCTTAGAACAAATATCTGATCTACACACCCTTTTCCCTTCTTGAATCCCCCTTGTTCTTCTCCAGCTAGCTCCTGTGTTATATGCCTAACCCTAACAATGAGTATTCTACCATATATTTTTCCAGTCACACTAAGAAGGCAAATACCCCTATGGTTACCACATTCTTCTCTCTCCCCTTTTCCTTTGTATAAAGTAACAATTATACCTGATTTCCAGTCCCCTGGGACCCTTCCCTCTTCCCAAGCCACTCTACTGTACTCAACTTCCATATCCACTCCACAACAATCTCACCCCCTTACTTCAGCATTTCACCACACACTTCATCAATTCCTGGAGCCTTTCCCATCTTGATCTTCTTCACTGCTTCCTCTACTTCCACCATACTGATCTCTTCCTCCCTCCTCTCATCACTTCTTCTCCCAGCCATTCTCCAACTACTTATACTCGCAGTGCTCTCACTCTCTACATTCAACAAATCCTCAAAGTGCTCCTTCCATCTCCTCAGTTTCTCTCTCTTCTCCACCAACAATCTATTATTCCCGTCTGTCGCTTCCCTACTATTTCCCCTTTCACACTGTCTTACTTTCTTCACCTCCTTCCAAAACAATTTCTTACTCTTCTTCCATTTTACACTCAGATTCCTCCAAAGTCTTCATCCACTTTCTTCTTACTCTCCTTCACGAATCTCTTCACCTCCCTTCTCCTGCTCACATATACCTCTCTCTTCTCTCTCTCATCTTCTCCCCTAACTCTACTCACAAGCCATTCATTATATACCTTCCTCTTTTGTTCCACAGCTCGTTTCACCTCATCATTCCACCATGCTGTCCCTGGCATACCCCTGCATCTCCTCCTCACTCCACAAACCACCTCACACGCTGTGCCTATTTCTTCCGTGAATATCTTACATACATCTTCCACCCATTCCATCTGCTCTAACTCATACCTTCCCAGTCTTTCTTCCACTATGCTCTTATACTCTGCCATTTTCTCACTATCTTGCAACTTCTCCACTCTTCTCACAGGAGCTGTTTCCTTCTGTCCTCCCTTCATCTCTTCACCCATTTTCTTTGCAGCATTACCTTGGCCATCACTAAATAATGGTCTGAGATTCCATTCCCCCACCCTCTCGACACTCTTGCATCCAACACTTGTTTTCTCATTCGCTCATCCACACACACGTAATCCATCATTGCCTTTCGTTCAACAAGATCACCGTCCATCTTCCTCATGACTCTCCATGTATACCTGTGGATCATCTTATGCAGAAAGAAGGTGTTGGGTATTGCCAACCCCTTACCAGAACAGATGTCCACCAAAGCACTACCATTCCCAACTACTTTAGCTGGCACACCCCACCGACCAACCATTCCATCCACTCGTACCTTCCCAACTTTACCATTCATGTCTCCAATCAAAAACACTCTCTCTCTCCTCTCAAACTTGTCCATACATGCTTCTACACCCGCCCAAAACTTATCTTTCACTCTTGCCACTCGGTCCTCTGTTGGTGCATACGCACATACAATCGCCCAAGCTTGTATACCTACTTTCATCCTCACCCATACAATCCTTGCACCCATTGTTCCATACTCTCTTATATTCTCCTTCCACTTCTTGCCTATCATCAGACATACTCCCTCTCTTGTCCTCTCATTCTCATTAACTCCTGCACATATTCCTAAACCGCATTCCCATTCTCTCACCCTTTCACCTTTCCATTTAGTTTCAGTCAATCCACATACATCCACTCTTGCATCCTCAAGCACCTGAAAAATCTCTCTCTCTTTCACTTCAGCATTCACTCCTCTCATATTCCATGTCCCCACCCTTAGAATGTCCTTTGTCCGTTACTTAGTCATCAACATATGGTCCGTCCTGGACCAAGGCGCTTTATTCACTTGTTTCGTTAGTTCTTTTTACGGGGTGGGGCACCAACCCACCACCAACCCTTTTAGTCACCTCATACAACAAGCAGGGATACTGGGGGAGTTTTCTTGAAACCCCCCAATCCCCAGGGGACGCCTGGGCCCGTACTTAAAAAAACTACATCATAGGTGAAAGTTATAAATGTGAGACTTAAGGAGCACTTCATCATAACTAAGTCGAGACTTTGTTAGGTCGAAATCATAAGCATCTGAGATAGCATTTGGTATATGTTGCACTTGCGAGTTTTGAAAACTGAAGAAAAATAAAAAAAAAAACAGCACAGAAAAGACGTATCAAAAAATCTAAAACCAATATGATATTATTGTTAAATGTTTTCGGCGAAGAGTCAACTGATTAATGTCAGGTTTTTGGAATTATTTATTTACCGCTTTGTTTCACTGTGGACGAGGACGTGTTGCCTCGGCTCATCGCACCATCCTGTAAACAAACACCACCACTGCCACCAGCAGCATGGAGAACTCTAATAGTACGAAAGAGAAACACACAAGTGGTCATCACCACTACAGAGTTGCATTTTTCCAGCTGCAAGCTACCGTAATGCAACATTAATATAACCTTCATTTCTGGCGTGAGAGCCTTGTTCTTGCTGTTGGTCTTGTTAGGGTCCTCCGCACCAAATCTGTCACAAAAATTATGCCTGCACGGTCCAAGCGGTATCTCTTTACCAGTTCTGCATCACTTAACTCATTAAGGACATCTTTCCTGTCATGAGAACATCTTGGTTGACGGTGGCTAATTTACTGTTGTTGTGGTGCGGCGGCCATGTTTACCGTTATGATCTAGTCTTAACCCTTTAACCGCGGGTATTGTTTTGGTCTGACTGTCCTCTCCCGCGGGGGTTTCAGCCAAATGTAAACAAACCTTTAAACCTTAATAACTCTGCACAGAATAAAGCTAGAGAAAAAAATAAGGTACCATTAGAAAGTACTAACCTTCAGCTTTCCATTGATGTAGGTTTTATGACTTTGTTGACTTTCACAGGACGGGCAGTGCTATTAGAAGTGAGGGGTGTAAAATCACTATTTTTCGCTCACACATCATTACCTTCGCTCATACACCATTACCAAATGCCAACCTCATTCTGATAATAATACTATAAACATATATGAACACTGCACATACGATAAACACCCACTCTGTGTTCACTGAGGCAGGTAAAAGGCACTGTAATTACCTGCACTTCACTGCCACATCAGCGGTGTTGTAATCACTATTTTCGCTCACACACCATTACCAAATGCCAACCTCATTCTGATAATAATACTATAAACATATATGAACACTGCACATACGATAAACACCCACTCTGTGTTCACTGAGGCAGGTAAAAGGCACTGTAATTGCCTGCACTTCACTGCCACATCAGCGGTGTTGTAATCACTATTTTTCGCTCACACACCATTACCAAATGCCAATCACATTCTGATAATAATACTATAAACATATATGAACACTGCACATACGATAAACACCCACTCTGTGTTCACTGAGACAGGTAAAAGGCACTGTAATTGCCTGCACTTCACTGCCACATCAACATGTGTTGTCACTCACACAGCTGGACAGATACTGATGCGCGCTTGGTCAGGGGTGGGGTGGGGGGCCCAGGGGGTGGGAGGTGGGGCCCCAGGGGGGGATGAGGGAGGTGGGGGTCGGCTGGAGTGAAAGAACTTAATAGCTACTCTCCCTTGAAACAATTGGCGCACGGAAAAAACGCGGGGTATTCAAAATATTCACAAACATTCGAGAATGACACCCGCGGTTTGGTCCAGTTTTTGCAACGTCATTCTGGAATGACACCCGCGGTTAAAGGGTTAAGCCGCGTCCTAACCACTATACCAATTCGGGAGGTGTCTTAAGCTATGACTCAGTTTAGGTCGAACATAAGGACTTATGACTCGCTCCTATGAATTTAGGACAGACTTTCGCCTTATGATGCAGTCTTAGTGTTTTATAAGTACAGGCCCTGGTGTTTTAGAGGGTAATTACGGTACTCCAAGGGATGGTTGTGTTTTTTTTCTCTCGTAATGCCACTCAGGGATGAGTGAGGCCGGTCACTCTCATCTTAAATGTCAGGACCAACTTGCCTAGTCCAGGGCTCCTTAGCTCCTACACTCCTCATGAGGCAACGTAGGTTTGGATGATGAATAAATGGATGACCACCAGACGAAGCAAACATTTCTCTTAAAAGGGTGAAAAGAGGGAAGGCCGTAGTAGAAAATGGAATAAGAGCAGATTTACTGTCGGAAGCAGGAGCAAAATTAGAGGCTTCACCAAACCCAGTTTCAGAGGTCTACCACCAGGTGGTCTAGCGTCGCCCAGCCTCGATTAAATATTTTTGCTGAGTTTTAAAGTCTTGTGAAATTGTACCTAATAGTAGGTTTATAATAATATTGCTATTTATAGGAATATTTTTTCCTATTCAATCAAGCGCATATATATATATATATATATATATATATATATATATATATATATATATATATATAATATATATATATATATATACCTGTAAAGAAAGAATAACCAGGCTTTCAGAGAATCTTAGCTTGGGGAAAATAGTGTGCTGTCTATTTACATATACTTGAATAAATCGTGTGCAGTCACTAAAAGGAGATTACCTTCAGGACTTCTGATGTGTGTGTTTTAGCATGCATTAACCCGTGGCGTCCCGTCGACGTTCTTTAACGTCCACAAGTTTTGTTACTGCCAATCCCATCGACGTACATAAATGCGAAAAAATTGCAAGGTCCCTAATTTGCACAATTTTCAATTTTTGCGAGTCATTTTTGGTACGTATACACGTGACACCTTCCTCAACAAGATGCCAGGCAGGGACAGTGCCTTACCCAGCATGACCTCCTCCCCCCCCCTGCATGCCATTGTGTCAGCAGTTCACCTGTTATCAGTGACCTGGCCAGTATAGCCATGTCATGCCACGGTACAAAATTCAGGGCCAGAGTGATTCCCCAATCAATGACAATGTGGAGGATAAACTTTACATAGCATTAGAGGAAGAAACAGTTAGAAATGATGATCAGGTAATGTGGCAAAAAAAGTCAGGTATTAGTGAGTGAAGCAACGCTTATAATGCTTATATTACTGCTTGAAAACCAATATACTCTTGTACTATATATAAATTTGTACCAAGTAAATAAATAAATACCATTTATGAGTGGTGTGAAATAGTTATCCTCCCATAGAACTCGTTTTCTTTGGTGCCAGCCTGATAGTAAACCCAGTAAGGGAAGGAGGTACTCCTACCTGTAATGAGTATTTTAAACCTCAGGTGAGCGATTTCTCTATGAATTTTCGATGTTCCTCACCAAAAGCGAAGGTTTGAGCCAAAAAAAAAAAAAATCCTAAAATGGCCGGGATTGGGGGGAGTCAGTGGTGGAAAAGTGGTCGGGATGGGGCGGGTTAAAGAAGTAAGCTGTTCCACTGAAAACAATGTACTAAATAATTGCTTAGTTGGTGAATCAGCCATATTAATCCAAACAAACGGCAGTGCGGTACGACACTATAACCACAGCAGAGAACGAGAAACAGAAGTGTAAACTTACTAAACTGTGCAATGGAGCTAGGGAAACATTTAAAAGAATTACTTATGTTAGACTTTGGTTACTAAGATGACCAAGACGTCCAACAGGTCCATATTGTTAGGAAAAGTCATATGTTAGGCAGGGCAGCATAACGAAAGGTGTTGCCAAATCTGCGGCTACGTATCTATCTTCTTTTGTGGATACTATGGTCCTTTCGCAGCAAGAAGTCCGTTCAGGGTGCGGCAGAAGTTGGACTTTCCCCGAGTGCGACGTTGCCAATTTGACCACCAATTATCGGATTATCACTCTGTCTCCCTACCTACCCCCATCACACCTGTTTCTCTCTCTCTCTCTCTCTCTCTCTCTCTCTCTCTATATATATATATATATATATATATATATATATTGTATATATTTATTATTTTTCATTTTTTTTCCACACCACCTATGAGGTAAAAGTCTAGGCGCATTTTATTTTTAATAGGTTTCCCCTATAGGCCTAATCCTCTCTCTGATCTTTAATCATAATCTTCTTCGTCATCAGAACTTTCTGTTATACTGACGAGAGAGAGAGAGAGAGAGAGAGAGAGAGAGAGAGAGAGAGAGAGAGAGAGAGAGGGAGAGAAACAGGTGGGTGGGGGTAGGTAGGGAGACAGAGTGATAATCCGATAATTGGTGGTCAAATTGGCAACTCTACGGCGTGGCAACATGGGAAAAAAGCACTGCCACGTGTCATAGAATTCATTCAAATCGTTGTTATAATTCTAAAAGTGATAATGTACTATACTGTATAACTTCCTTTACTATGTACAGAATATAAAAAACAATTTCAAATAGCACATAGATGGGAAATAAGAGAGAGAGAGAGGCATGTACTACGGTTGATTTGGCAGCATCGCTAGAGGTGATTCACCAGGTGGGCCCCACCCTGAACGGACTTCTTGCAGTGAAAGGACCATAACAACTGACAAATATTTTAATCACTGTTATCTTGCTTCATGGATGGTTCTAGTAAAATTACCTAGGTTTTGTCTCTATGTTATGCTTACAGAGATGAGTAAACTGACGAAAGCTGAGTTTACAAAATGACACTTATAATACATTACATAATAATCAAAGTGCTCCCATATTGTATTTTCTTTGTAGCATATCAAGCCATCTGAGTAATTTGATGAGTAAAATACGTTTTGATTTGTTTTCCTTTGTGTCAAAATTAAAAAGAAATTAAGCACTGGCTACTTTTTCAATGCCTACCCCACATCAGAGCTGGGCGACTGAAGTGAACATAGTGGCAGATTTCTGAAATAGGATCTGGTGAAGTGTCTAATTGCAAAACAGGCTGGCCCACATTTTTACTCAGTGTATAAAGAAAAAGAAAATTCCCAAATCATGGTGCAATGCAAAAATAATCTTACTTTACATGAAAAAGGCTTCTCAGAAGATCTCACTAACTATTGGCCCATTAGCTTAGTTATTTACAAACTCTTCAATAAAGTCCTAATGAATAGAAAAACATCAAAGTGCAAGAAAACCAACCTCGTCAGCAGGTAGCATTCCGAAGCGGGTATTTGACTACTGATCATCTTCACACAATGAGTAAGCTAATTGAGAAAACTATGGAATACAGTGAACCACTGTGCTAAGATTTTGTTGATTACAAAAAGGCTTTCGACTCAGTGGAGCATAAAGCAGTTATAAATTCATTACAAGAACAAGGAGATTATGAGATCACTGTAAAACTGCTCGAAAACATATATAAAGGGAGAACTGCTACAGTTAAATTACGTAAAGACTGGAGGGAAAAAAAAAAGATTCAGAAGGTCGTGTGTCAGAGAGTTACAGTTTCACCAAAGTTATTTACAGCATGCATAAAAAGAAGTTTCAGAAAGCTAGACAGGGAAAAGAAACCAGAAAACAGATAGACAAAACCTAAAACATTTAAGATTTGCAGATGGCATTGTCCTAAACTCAGAAACTGCAGGTACATTGCAAGAAATGTTAAATGATCTAAATAGACAAAAGTCTCAAAGAAGGGGTAAAGATGACCCGGGGTAAAACTAAGGTAATACATATTCCAAATAAACCAAACAGTGTTATCAGAATAATTGAAGAAATTCTTAAAGAAATCGAAGAGTGCAGTTACTTTGGACAAACAGTAAAACTATCGAAAGACCATGATAGCGAAATAAAAAGATGCATTAAAATTGGATGGAAAGCTTTCAGTAAATATTGAGATATCATGAAAAGTAACTTGCCAGTATGTATGAAACGTTAAGTATATAACGAATGAATAATCTTTGCTTTGACGTACGGTTGTAAGAAATGGAAACTGTCAAAATCGATGGAAAATAAACTAATCCGTTCTCAAAGAGCAATGGAAAGGCCAGTGTTGGGAATATCTTTAATAGACAGGAAATGACCAACTTGGGTGAGAAAGCAGACTAAAGTCAAAGACATTATTAAAGTTATTAAAGAACAGAAATGGAGGTAAACAGGTCATGTAACAAGAATAAGAGTTAACTGATGGAGCAAGAGGCTAACTAAATGGACTCCAAGAGATTGTAAACGCAGCAAAAAAAGACCAGACAGAGCGGCAGATACGAAATACAGAGGTTTGCTGGCCAAACGTGGCAGAGACTGCCTCAGTCAAGGAATTTCATCATGTGAACTTTGAGAAGTCGGTGCATTCAGGGTGTATTTTTTGCTAAGGCTAATTGTAGCTCAAGCTACTGTGTCAAATACTGTACACTGCTGAATTTAACAATGTTGTCTGCAAGATTTCTGTTAATCAGAAGTCCTACATCACTAACTCTTTCATTTTGCCTTCTTCTGTAGTATTATACGTAATTTCTGTCTTGGAACTGAATTACTTTTTCTTCTTTTCTGTGGATCTCATTCAAACTTACAATACCTGAAACAATGTTTTCTAATTCAGTCATTAAATTATCAAGTTTGTAATATTCTACAAGGCTTCTTACGTTGTGCATATAGATCCTCATGGATTTCATTTTGTTTAATGTCATGGTCTCTAAGTTGCCGAGACAATGTCTACTCACTTTCGGTGGCACTCTGCCCATAAACACAGGAGGCAGTGTGGTCGGACCCTTAGTAGACGATGATCTAACTGGAATGCCCGTCAAATTGTTTGCAATAAATTTCATGTTTAATTGGGAAGATTGTGGCAAACAACCTCACCTCCCAGCCCTATAGTTTCTGATAAGATGTATTTTTTTTTTTTTTTTTTTTTTTGCCACGTTATTCAGTATATTTGATGGAGCCTTATATACCTATAGGGGATCCCATTGTCCGTGCTGTTTAAGTTTGTACCTCGTATATCCACAAGGTCTTCCCTTTATCCGCCACCTGAGAACACGCCAGGTAGCAGTGGGATCCTGTCCCTGAGTGTGTATATATATATATATATATATATATATATATATATATATATATATATATATATATATATATATATATATATATATATATATATATATTTTCATTCATTCATTGCCAGACGCCATGTATCCCAAACGGGGTGCCCAACGGCTTAGAGTTAATTGTTTTACAGGGAGGGGCACTAATCCTCCACCAACGCCACATATATATATATATATATATATATATATATATATATATATATATATATATATATAGATAGATAGATAGATAGATAGATAGATAGGCAGATAGAGTGAAGGATGGACAGATAGACAGATAGATATGTATATGTACTACATATATATATATATATATATATATATATATATATATATATATATATATATATATATATATATATATAGTATAAACAATAGAAGACGTCAACTGAGTCAAAGAGAGGGCCATAACAACTCGTTTTGTCCAAAAGCAACGCCTATTCATTGTTTTTGACATAATCAGGGAGAGACTTCTCGAACAGAAGGCCTGTACTCTCTTTTGAAATTTCGGTTAATATGGAGACACTTTGCCCCCACATGATCCCACCAGAATACGGCTTGGCCCCACATCATCCCCCCCCCCCCTTCTTCCCTCTATGCAAAGACCTGGCTTCGCTATTGAGGCCAAACCATTCCCCATTTGCGGACACCTGGCTACGCTATTGCTAGAGAAATTAAGTGCAACCTTCATTTTCCCCTACAGAACAAGAGATTACGCATCCATTGAATAAAGTCGTCTGGTGGCAGGTAGAAAGTAACTCTCAACACAATGATCTATGCAGGAGAGTTCAGAAATAACCTTCTTTAGAGATATATTTAGCACCAAAACATTCTCTTATATATTATGAACATCGAATCGTGTGTGTGTGTGTGTGTGTGTGTGTGTGTGTGTGTGTGTGTGTGTGTGTGTGTGTGTGTGTGTGTGTGTGTGTTCTTACCTTACCTAATTGTTCATACCTAATTGTATCTTAACGAGAATGAGTCAAGCTCGTACTGTCCCCTGTATTAAATCATTTTCATCATACATATCCTTAAATTTATGAATTATTTTGACGCACACTATTTCATTCGGTAGTGCATTCCACTGATCAATTGCCCAATTAGAGAAATTGAATTTCCTTATGTCTTTATCACCTCTCTTTTTATGCATTTTTTTGCAGTATCCTCTTGCTGATGTTTCCCCATAGATTATATACTCATTTATGTCCATTTTCTCTTTCCCTGAAACACATTTATGTGGCATAATGATGTCTCCTCTTGTTCTTCTCTCCTGCAGTGTTGAGAGATTCAATTTTTCCATTCGTTCTTCGTAGCTGAGATCCCTAAAGCTTGGTACCCATCTTGTAGGGACCCTTTGAAATTTTTCAATCTTATCTATGTCTTTCTTGAGATGAGGATTCCAGACTACTGATGCATACTCCAGGGTTGGTCTGATGAATGATGTTATTATCTTTCTCAGCATGCCTTCATTTATGTATGTGAATGCTATTGTCATATTAGCAAGAGGTTTATACATGTTCCGTACCTTCTCACTAATGTGGTCATCCAGAGATAATCTGTTATTGATAATCATCCCTAGGTTCTTCTCTGTCTGTCTGATATGTGTAGGGTTTTACTTCCTAACATATAATCCCAGTCTGGTCTTTCTCCACTTTTACCAAACTTAATTACATGACACTTGTCCACATTGAATTCCATTTGCCATTAATCGCTCCATACATGAAGTTTATTCAATTCTTCTTGTAGCTCTCTACAAGAGTCTGTGTTAGATATTCTTCTTTGTATTTTCGCATCATAAGCAAACATATTTAGATAGCTTTCATTGCCAGTGTTACTTTCTATATCATTTATATACACTAAAAACATAATTTGTGCCAGGACTGAGCCCTGTGGAACTCCGCAGGTCACTTCCCTCCATGATGAGTAATTTCCCCTTAGTACTGTTCTCATTTCCTTTTTTCTGAAAAAATCTTGCATCCAACAGTACAGGTTGCCTTGTATTCCTCCTTGATGGTACAGTTTCCATAAAAGTCTTTGGTGTGGTACTGTGTCAAATGCTTTCTTGAAATCTAGATAGATACTGTCCACTCATCCTTCTCTTTTCTGTAATGTCTCTGCAACTGTATCATAGTAGCTTAATCGGTTGGTAACACATGATTTTCCCTTCCTAAAACCAAACTGCCTTTCTGTTATCATACTGTGTTCTTCTAGATGGTTTACCCAAACTTTTCTTATCAGCTTTTCTAATGTCTTACATACAACATTGGTTAGTGATACTGGTCTGTAGTTGAGTGGATTTTGTCTATTGCCTTTCTTGAATTGGGGAACAATGTTTGCTTTCTTCCAAATATGAGGTAGTTTACCTTGACCCAAGGATTCCTTGAATATTAAATATATTGGTCTACTTAACTCTTTTGCATATTCATGTAGCACAAACATGAGATTTCGTCAGGACCATTGGGTTTTCCTTTGTCTAATTTATTTAACTCCTCCTGTATCTCTTTTACCGATATATGTAAATCTGGTAATGTGTGTGGGCATGCTTATTCCATACCATCTCTCTCAAAATTATTTTCTTCAGTAGAAACTGATTGGAAATTTTTATTTAGTGCTTCACAAATATCTTTCTCTTGTGAACAGATGATCCCTTCGTCTGTAATGAACTGAATTTTATATTTAACTTAGTTTTGCTTCGGATGTAGCTGTAAAATAGCTTCCTTTGATCACTACTTTTATTTATAATGTCTTCCTTGTACAGTATAATCATTTCTTGCCTGTTTATAGTTATTATATGCCCTCTCACTATTGAGTCTTCTGTAGGCCTATCTATTCCACAGCAGATCTTTTTTCTTTTGATTTTTTACATTCTGTATTAAACTACTTCTCCATTTCTCTTTTCTGCTTCTTTGTGTTGTGGGATGTAATTCTGGACTCCTGTTTCATAAAGTTCGTAGCATTTTCTGTATATAACATTTAAATCTATTCCCCTAAGCTCTTTTTCCTAATGTATTTCTAAGAAGGACTTCTTTAGGTCATGGTAGTTTCCCTTTCTATAGTTTAGGCTTTATTTGTAGCTCTCATTACTGAACTTGCAGTTTAATACTGCATGGTCGCTTTTGCCGAATGGAGGGTGATACATTATATCGTCAATATAATTTTCTTGCCTAGTAAATATAAGATCTAGTACTGATAGATCACCAAGTCCTCATTTTCTGGTGTTTTCTTTTACATGTTGTGTTAGGAAACACTCCTGCACAGGGTCCAGGAGCTTTTAGTCCCAACAGTGTTCATGGCTTCTTACATCTAGAATATGCCAGTTTATATTTGTATTGGAATCTCCAGTTAAAATAATTCTCTCAGATTTCTCTTCCATTCTACGTAGTAATGCTCTTAAACTCTGAATTTTACTCTCTACCAGGTCTTCATATTAGCCTCATTCCCAAGTGTTTGTTCTGGGTGGCATGTATAAATTTGTCACAATTAATTTCCCTTTAGATGTAGTAATCTCTACTGCAATCAGTTCTACTTGTGAGGGTATATCTAGTTCTATTCCTTTGACTTGTAGATTTTTAATTGCTACTATCATAATTCCTCCTCCTTTTTTAAAATTCCTACCTCTTCTCCATATATTGTATTCCTCTAAGTTTAAGGTATCGTTTCATATCCTTGGGGATAGTTTTGTTTCAGTTAGGCAAATAATATGCTTTTCTTTGGTATAATCTTTCATTTCTAATATCTTAAATACCATTCCATCTACATTTGAGTACATCAACGTAATCATCTTGTTTACATACTTGCCATAGTTTGAGTCTACTACCTTCCTTTCTTTTATCCCCTTCTGGTTATGTACCACTTTCTTACCTGCAATCCAATTGCTCTGTAAAAAATATCTTCTCTTCCTCTGATTTTTCCTCATTTATTTATTTTGCTTCCTCCCTCATCTTCTTTAGTGTACTCAATTCATCTTGAGTTAGGCATCTTTTTAGCCATACTTTTTTATATTCCTCTTTTCCCGTGAGTTTCTTGGCATTTTTTAATATTTCGTCTACAGTGTTTGCACTCTAGAATGTTAATTTCAGCGACCTTGACTTACTTCTTTCATATTTCCCTAGCCTTTTATGTTCTACAGTATATGTTTCTCAGATATCGTCTGATACTTGCTGCAGTATGTTCATTATATTTTCCATCTCCTTTTGTCCCTTGAGATTCTGTTTTTTATTTCTTCTTCACCTATGCCACTGATTTCTATGGATTTGTTAATCTCTACAGCTTCCTTTACTAGTTTTGGGTTATTGTTTATAATTTGTTTCACTTCCTTTCTTATGCATTATTCTTCTACCGTTACATCTAAATTAGTGGTTCTTAAACTTTCTCGTGCAGCGGACCCCTTTTATAAAAACTAATCATGTGGCGGACCCTTAGATTTATGAGTAGCTTTCCCTCCTACCCTACCTCTTGAGTTCAAAAATGTTTGTAGGCTATAATCATGGTATGCGGGCCCGCGGCCAGGTAGCAGCCAGTACAGAGTCGCCAAATGACAAATATCACTGCATTCTTCAAAGTGTTTAAATTGTTTCCAGATACTATTATATGTTTTATCTGATACTTAAATTAGCCTGCGGACCACACTTTAAGAAACACTGATCTAAATCATTCTTTACTTTCACCATTTCGGCATACGTAGTTTGTACCTCATCTTGGTTATTTCTCACCATTTCATTTACCTGTGTTATTTTCTCTTCAGTATCACTACTTTGGTCTATTAGACTGCTTGCTTGCCTGATTCTCTCTGTAACATTTCTTAAATCATCAATAATTCTCTCATGGTTAACAACTGTACTGTACGTACATCCCATTTCACTACTCACTAGCCTTTGTTTTCAGTGAATTTATCTCAGCTGAGTGTTCGTCTATTGTTGTGGCTTTTCTGTTTATTATCCTTATTTTATTCCTCATTTTTTCCCTTCTGTCTGGGTAGCTCATTCTGTCTGCGTAGTTCATTCTTGATTTCTTTCTACTAATTTGTCGTTTCCTTTTCAACCGGTTTGGGTAGAAGTCACCATCCTGATTTCTACCTTTGTCTCTATTCTTAACACCTTGAACATGCATCGTTCCAAAATAAGCCATCTTGAAGAAAAGATCTCTACTTACAGTTTTTTCATCACTCTGTCGTCTGCTAACTTTGGTGTTGTCCAGCTGACGTAAGGAAATTCATCACATTCCTTGACACTGATGTACTTACCTTACACTTACTTTACCCTTCTTTGTTATTTCTTGTATTACTATGTTGAACCGTCACCTAAATTAGCTTGATACGAGCTTGACCCATAAAGAGATTAAAGAGATACAATTTAGGTACCGTATCCCCAGAGCGGAGCTCAGTAATATGCCTCCAACCCCTGTGCTAGTCACTCAGTGAGTGTGTGCGTGTGTGTGTGTGTGAACGATGGCGCCAAAGTAAAAAAAGGGATGTCCAATCTTGGTAATGGTTGTGGGCTGTGCCCATGCATTATGTATGTCTTCGTACAACTTGCTACTTTCAGGTTCCAAGCTTGTCAGAGGCTCAGTTGTCCATGCTGCCTACTCGCTCTTGCTGAAGGGTTCAGGAGAGTCACCGTCACCATAACTACACCAACAATACCACCACCACTACCACGGCCATCATCATCAACATCATCATCTTTATCACTTGTCAACTTTCAGCATTTACTTTTTCGAATGGTTCTACTTTTCCTTAAGACGTTGTAAGTCACTGTTGCATCCATCTGTACACTCTTATCTTAGCAACACAACAGACTTAATGGGGAAGTGAGGAGGACACAGGTGTGGAGCTGGTGAACGAGCGGTAGAGAAGTGGACTTCTAACCTGAAAAGTGCAAAATCAATCCCAGGCTGTAGCGACAAATGGTTTGACGTTTTGATTTGGCTAAAATAGTCTTATCTGACCTGGAAGATCCAGTGATATGTCATAAAAACACAACAGCTAATATCATCACACCATTCCTAAAGAGACAGCCTTAGCATGTATTAAATATGAATGGTGTAATACTACTCAAGAGATGACATGAAATGTGAGAAGACAGCTGCAGCGCAAAAGACGAGTTACTTGACCCAGGGAACACACACTAGGTCAAAAGCACTTCATGATTTCCAGTATAAAACAATAATTTATGCCCGTTTAAACAAAAATATATCATATAGATAATGAGGACACTCTTTAAGCTGATGAGGTGTTATGGACTAGGCGATGAAAATTGGTATTTCATGAACACTGCTCTCACATCGACGACGACGACGACGACGACGACGATGATGATGATGATGATGATGATGATGATGATGATGATGATAATAATAATAATAATAACAATAAATTTGACATTGCCCTTTGATCGAGCCCTTTGGTCGTTTCCTCTCCCAATTGAATCACTTCATTCTTGTCTAACTCTTAACACTTCCACAAAGATTGGTCCAAATCAGATAAGTACTTCTCTACAGTCCTTGCCGTGGAACCTTGATGTTTCATATATCTTTCAGACAGGGGCAACTGATTATTATTTTGAATATCGAATCCTTTTATCCTTGTCTTACTCCAAAGCTTCCCCCAAAGGCTATGTTTTCACCCGTTTATCTGTTTGCTTGCTTGTGTTTATGTTTGTCCACAGTAGGCTATACCTAAAAGAGTTATTGATGGATTCAATGAACATTTCTGAATATCTGAATCATGAGCCAATGATCCAAGGAGGAGTCAATTATCTTTTGGTGACTGAGTTGTTTGGTATAAGCGCTGGCGGAGGTATGCGCTTTCTGAGGCAACTTGACTTGTTTGCATATATTATCTTTGAAAGAAAGGAGGAACTAAAGGCCAGAAGCCCGTAAGATTGTTCCCTCAAAGAAAAAAAAAAGCAAGATAACAGGGAGCCAAATTCAAGATCCGTTCATTTCGAGATGCATGGATACACTGCGTTTGAAAGACTAGAGGTTATAGGCAGAAGAAAATACAGACAAGAAGACAGTTCCAGAGTTGACCTTTGCATATATGAAGGAATGAGAGTAACGGTTGACTCTTGCGATAGAGAGTTGGACAGAAAAGGAATGAGACTTTGCTGAGAGGCGGGTGCTACGTGCCCGTCAAAGTGGTGGAGGGATGCAAACAGACAGTGCAGAGGAATGGTGATCACTGAAGTAGGGACAGAAAATACAAAACTGCAACAGTGAGGCGAAGAAATAGAGATTGAAGGAAGTCAGCAAGAGGTGGAGAGTTAATGAGATGAAAAGCCTTTGATTCCACCTTGCTGAGAAGAGCTATGTGTGGGAAGCCTCCCCACACATGAGACTTGTACTATATGGTAGGGCAAATAAAATCCATATATAAAGTCAATAACTGTGCAAGGGTAAAGAAGGTACAGAGTTGGCTAAGCTCACCTAATTTCCTTCCAAGATAAATCCCGAGAGAATATAATCCCAAGTATGTTTAAAGATGATGTAGGATTAAACTGGATATTGTTAAAAGGCAGAGGATACTCCTGTGGAAGGTTTGGACGGGTTGAAAGATATATGAACTGAGTTTCTGAAGCATTACAAGGAGGTGGCTCAATCGGTAGAGAGGTGGCCTGCAGTCCTACTGGACCCAGGTTCAAATCCCCGCTGGGGCAAGAAACAGTTTAAGGATTTGAATTTCATAAAATCAAACTTTACTGATCTACCAGAAGACCCACCGACATGTAATAAAAAATACCCCAACTAATACCAATACACCAGACCTGTATGAGACAGTTCTAGCATGTATTCGGTATGGAAGGTGGGTGTTAGCACCGAAGTGGTGACATGTAGAAGTGTATGGCATGTAGGAGGACAACTGAGCGTTGGGAGCAGGCTGTGAAGCTATGCCCAGAGTCGGACACATAAAAAAAAAAAAAATTACGCCAGTCAGAGACATGAGCCAAGTCAGACATTAGGTATGCCATCGCCTCGTCTCTTGTTTGTTGAAGTAACTGCTGAGATGGACACTGCGGGAAGTGAAATGAAAGGTGAAGGGTGGAGTCATCAGCATATGAGTGGATAGATTTAGATTTACAGCTTAGAAGCTTCATTGATGAATATAAGGAAGAGATTTGGTGATAGGACATAACCCTGGGGAACACCATTATTGATAACTCGAGAAGAAAGGTGGCCATCTACAACAACAGCTATAGAATGACCAGAAATTAAAGATTTATGCCAGACTCGGTCGAAAGCCTTGAAGATGTCAAGTGCAATGGCAATGCTTTTGCCAAATGCCTGAAACAAGGATGACCAGGAGTCAGAAATGTAGGTGAGAAAATTGGAAGTGGAGCATCCTTTGCAGAACCCATACTGGCGATCAGAAAAAGGTTGTGACAGGAATGATGCTTTAAAATATTTTTGTTAAATGTAGATTGAAAAACTTTTGAAATACAGGATGTTAAAGCAACTGGGCGACAGTTAGAGGGCTGGGAATAGTCACCCTTCTTTGGAACAGGCTGAGTGAAAGCAAACTTTTAGCAAGAAGGAAAGGTTCAAGTTAACAGAGGCGAAAGAGTTTACCTAGGCAGGGTGCAAGCACAAAAGCAAGAAGACAACAGGAGGGACCCACAAGACCCCTATGCTTGTTTAGTGCTGAGGCCAGTGATGACGTAAAATACACCAACTGAAGAAATTTTAATGTCAGCCACAAGGAAGTCAGAAGGGGAAAGTGATGGAGGAACAGTACCAGATTCGTCTGAGGTGGAACAGGAGGAGAAAGTCTGAGGAAAGAATTCTACTTTATCAGTAGAAGGAACAGCTACAAAGCCACCAGGGTGGAAAAAAGAAGGGAAAGATGATGAGGTAAAGTTTTTAGAAAAGTTATTTGACAAGGTGCCAGAAAGAGACGGAAGAATATGAGTTGGAGAGTTCAGAGCATTTAGTATGAATGAAAATATTTTTTAGCAGAGAGGAGAACAAACTACTCACGATTCCTGGCACAATCATAAAAGAGATGATATTCTGGGGTGAGTTGGCTACAGTTTCTTTGTAGGCCCTCTCCTTGCTGTGGATGACGTTTGAACAAGCGCGATTAAAACAAGGTTTTTTGCATTATCATAGGATAAGAGAAAGGATTGTAAGTTTCCATGCCCACGAGAATAACCTCCGTAATGCACGACGCACACTCAGATAGCTTTCAGCCATGAAAGGAATAATTAGTCCAGGGAAAATCAAAGAAGTACTGCCTAAGGGCCTCCCAGTCAGCAGCTCCAAACTACCATAGCCGTCACTTCTTGGGAGGGTTCACGGGCCTTAGTGGAGCGATAGGACAAACTAAGGTGATAAGCTGGTGATTGGAGGAACCCAATGGAGAGAAAAGATTAACAGCATAAGCAGAAGGTTTAGTCGTAAAGAAGTGGTCAAGGATAATGGAACTCTCCAAGGTGGTCAGGGACACAGGTATGGTGCTTTACAGGCTGCACTATGTTATTACCTCGCCCGGACGGAGTACGACCAGGTATTGTTTTTGGTCGAGTTTCATTGTTTGTTTGTAACCAACATTACAGAAAAAAGGCTGAATGAAATTGCATGAAACTTTCCAGGATATGTGGGCACTAGTTCCCAAAGACAGTTATTAAATTTTGGAGGTAACTGAACGACTTTGAAAGGTCAAACTCAGGGCCACGGATTTTCAGAGGGCTATAACTAAAAAACGGTTGAAGATAGAGATATTTACAATTATGAACACACAGGGACTCTTAATATAGGCTATCATTGGGCATCAAGACCTTTGACCTTGAATAACCTTGAACTGTCAAACTCAAGGTCATGGACAGTCAGGGTCCCATAACTCGAAACTCATTGAAGATAGAGATATTTACTATTACCAAGACAAAGGAGTTCTCATATGGGTTTTCACTTGGCAGCATGACCTTTGACCCTGAGTGAACCTGAAAGGTCAAATGCAAGATCATGGATTTTCAGAGGACGCAACGTGAAAATATTTGTGCCATTACCTTATACTTTAATTGTGCACTGATGCATGGCAGAAATGAGCCAGTTTTTAAAAGCAATAAAATAAGTGCTGCCAGGCGAGGTTTGTTGTGCCTGGCATCACTTGTTAGGGATAGAAAAGACATTGGTTTGTTTACCAGGTGGATCAGTGAAAGGAGAGGAGAGCCAAATTTGGTGCTGAATATTGAAATCACCATAAATGGAAATTTTAGAGAAAGAATTTGATGGGATGTTTCATCTTAGAGGTAAGAGAGTCGAATAAAATTTCATAGTCAGTAGAATTATGGGATAAGTAAACAGCACAGATATATTTAGTCAGAGAATGACAGGATAGTTGAAGCCAGAGAGTAAAGAATTCAGAGGATTCAGTTTCAGGAACATAAGTGCAAGATATGTTGTTGTGTACATATACATAAGAGCCACCTGTGGCTTTGAAATGAGTATAGAAAAAGGAGGAGGATACAGAGAAGGGTTTGCTATCAGTTGTCTCGGGCAGCGGGGTCTCAATTAAGAAGAGAAAGTGAGGTTTAGAGGAGGAAAGATGGAGCTCAACAGAGGAAGTTAGAGGAAAGGCTGCGAATGTTGCAGAAATGAAAAAGAAGTGAGTCAGACAGTGGTTCCAGGCAGCTCGTTTAGTTGTCACCGGAAGAGGGTGGATGGTGGGGTTTATATGCAATTTCTTCTTCTAGGGATTCCGAGACTTGGTGTTGAGATGTCACTTTTAACAAAGCTTTCATAGGAAGTGTAGTTTGTATGTGCACAGAGTTTGGTATTGATAGTTAGAGGAACATGTGTTGGAGAGCATGCTGACCTACTCTCTGTGTTACTGAAACACTTAAAAACGTTCAGCAAAGGTGGATGGTCAGATGTTACTCCCAGGGGCTGATGAAATGGGAGCTCCAGCTCTCCCTGTCATAAGTTCTCCATCCAATTTGGGAATACCGCCCTGTCAGACCGGTGCTGCAGTCTACTCCCTGCTCGACAACCTGTCCAATTTAACCTATTCTATGTAAGGTGCTCACGGTACACAAGGGGTTAGGGGCTAAAAATCTTACAAAAGATAGACAAACAAACGTAATATCTATTTCATCTCGTAACTATGAGGTGTGGGGTTGAATTCTGGACCCTTGTCTCCTTGTCCGTCCTGAAAAAAAGAAATCATAGCTACAGCAGGAAACTGAGTGTACATCTGTCTATGAATCCGTATCATTTATACAAAGCTCAATATCCTGAGTCATTAATATAGGGTTAAAAATGCAGGGACACCAATATATTACGCATCTCAATTTTCGTGAATTGTCGGGACAACTCAGTCAGTGTTACCTGTGTCTGCCCTTTGTCTTCGGCTTCATTTATCCTCGTTCATTAGACTCTGCTTTTACATAATGACTTCCTTTTTTAGAATTTCTGCTTTCTTACTTACATCTATTTTTTAGTGTCGGCATTTTTTAAAACATACTGCATGGTTGAATAGTAATGTGATGATGCAACCTCAGTTCCTGTACTCCTCATACCAATAGACTGAGTCGTCTCCATAAGACAGGAGGACCCAGTTTATTTTCCACCCTGCATCGTACATTAACAGGCAGTTCTTATTATAAGCCAGGGCTGTCTTCTACCTATCTACATACTAGTTTTGTAAATTGAGGGCTAACTGGGTTTTCACCTTTATAGCTATCAGTGAAACTATATCATTCCTCTAGTACTTATAATCTGATACCCAATATGTAATAACTTTTTACATACTAAATCTGAAAATTGAGAGCAAACTGGCAGTTCACTTTTATAGCGATCAATGAAACTATCTTAATTTTGAGAGTGCAGACATTATGATGCCCAGTGTATTATAACTTTTACGTATTATTATTTTTTAAATGGGGAAACTGAAATTCCCCTTTAAAGCTATCAGACAAACTGTCTAGCTGCCTATCTATCTACTTAGCTTAATTTTCTAGTACTGATTAATCTGATGTCAAATGGTCTCAAAGAACTACCTCTTGTAAATGATATATGGTTTCTTATAGAACTGTATCAACACCTTTTCTTCATTTTTTCTAATATCAGCTGGTTAGAAAAGTAAAGATATATATATATATATATATATATATATATTGCCAGACGCCTTCATTCCATACGGGGTGGCCACAAACAAATCGCATCCACGTCAACCTGTCCCCTGCCATATCACTGCCCTGCTCCCAGTTCACACACCCCTCTCTCATATACTCTCCACTCCATCCATCCATATCATCCTTAGCCTTCGCCTCCCTCTCTCCCCCTCCACCTCACTCACATACACTCCCCTCGTCAGTCTCTCACTCTCCACATGGCCAACCACCTCAGTGTGTTTCTCCTAACGTTTCCTATCACATCTACATTCACATCACAACGCTCCTTCACATCCTCATTTGTCAGTCTGTCTCTCCATGTGACTACACAGGCTCCTCTCAATTAACTCATTTCCACTACCCTGACTCTTGACTTGTTCCCTACAACAACGTCCAAGCTTGACTTCCACACGTTAGAGTTGGTATCACAATACTGTCATGTAATAACTTTTTCACTTCCATGCTCACTTCCCTGTTTCTTATCACTGCCTTCAAGGAACCAGCAACTTCTCTTCCTTGTAGTACGGTACCCTTTCAAGCACTTCACTCTCCAAACTTCCATCCTTACTCATCACACTACCCAGGTACTTAAACGTACTCACATTATCCACTTCATCATCATTCAGCCTCACTGTACATTCACTGACTTCACCTGTCTCGAAGACCATCACTTTACTCTTCCCTATATTCACCTTAAGATTCCGTTTCTTACACACTCTCCCCTTCGTTTTCACTTAACAACACAGTATCATCTGCAAACAACAGTACAGGGAGTTTCCAAACTGCCCTCTCTCATTAGGGCCACTCCAACATCCACTGTCCAACCTTGAATCTCTTTTATAACCCCATCCATATACAGATTGAACAACCATGGAGACATGACACATCCCTGTTTCAACCCAACCTACAAATAGAAAAACTTACTCAGTTCACTATCCACACGCACTGCAGCCTTAGCACCATCATACATACTCTTCACAACATTCAGCAACTTCCCATCTACTCCATATATTCTTAATACTTTCCACATTCCTTGTCTATCCACCCTGTCATATGCTTTCTCAAAATCCATGAAAGCTGCATACAACTTCTTTCCCTTCTCTAGAACCTTTTCCACTAAAGATCTAAGAATGATTATCCGATCCACACAACCTCTTCCCTTCCTAAAGCCTCCCTGTTCTTCTCCAACTAATTCCTCTGTTATTTCCCAAACTCTGTCAGTAAAGTATCCTACAGTATACTTTTCCTATTACACTAAGAAGACAAATGCCCCTATGATTACCACACACTGCTATTTCCCCTTTCCCTTTGTACAAGGGAATAATTTTACTTGACTTGCAGTCCTCCGGGACTCTACCTTCCTCCCAGGCCAACCTGCACATCTTCCACATCCATTCTATAACTATCTCTCCCCCATGCTTCAGCATTTCATCACACACTCCATCAATTCCTAGGGCTTTCCCCATTTTGACTTTCTTCATTGCTTCCACAGCTTCCATCCTACTGATCTCTTCCTGTCTTGTCACCTCCTTCTTTCTCCCAGCCATTCCTCAGCCGCTTATCCTCTCATTACTTCAATTCTCTATGTTCAACAATCCATTAAAGTGTTCTCTCCATCTGTTCACTTTTTCTCCCATCTCAACTAGTAATCTACCATTCTCATCTTTCACTCTCCTACTAACTTCATTGCCACCTTGTATGACTCTCCTTACCTCTTTCCAGAACATTTCCTTACATTCCCTCCACTTGACACTCAAAATCCTTCCACACACACACACACACACACATATATATATATATATATATATATATATATATATATATATATATATATATATATATATACTGAGACTCAGCTGTCTGAGGCAACTGACGGCATACCCTTTTCTGTATCCTCCTACTTTCTCTATACTCATTTCAAAGCCAAAGGTGGTGGCCGTTGTGTATATATACACGACGAATTATCTTGCTCTCGTGTTCCTGAATTCGATTCTTCTGAATTCTCTAAACTCTGGCTTCGACTTTCCTGTCATTCTCTGACTAAATATATCTGTGCTGTTTACTTATCTCCTAAGTCTACAGACTATCAAAAATTCTTTGAGTATCTTAGTTCTACGATGGAACACATTCTATCCATTTCTCCTTTCTCTGAAATCTCCATTCTAGGAGATTTCAATGTTCACCACCACCTTTGGCTCTCCTACCCTTTCACTGATCCACCTGGTGAACAAGCCTACACCTTTTCTATCCTTAACGACCTAGAGCAGCTTGTACAGCACCCTACCCATATCCTTGACCGCCTTGGAGAAGGCTCCAACATACTTGACCTTTTCCTTACAACTAATCCTTCTGCTTACACTGTTAATCTCTTCTCTCCGTTGGGCTCCTCCGATCACAACCTTATCACCTTAACCTGTCCTATCGCTCCGGTACAGCCTGTGAACCCTCCAAAGAAACGTGTTCTGTGGCACTTTGGAGCTGTGGATTGCGAGGCCCTCAGGCAGTACTTCCTGATTTTCTCTGGAATGATTATTGTTTTCATGGCCGGGAGCCATCTGGGTGTGTCTTGCGCATTACGGTGGTTATTCTCTCGAGCATGGAAGCATACATTCCTTTCTCATATCCTCTGACTAATGCAAGAAAGCCTTGGTTTAATCACACTTGTTCTAATGCTGTCCGCAACAAGGAGAGGGCCTATAAAAAGTACTGGAGCCAACCCACCCCTGAATCACATCTTTTATACGTTTCTGCCCGGCATCGTGCTAAGTCTGTTCTTCGCTCTGGTAAAAATAATTTTATCCATACTAAATGCTCTCAACTCTCCTACTCGAATTCTTCCCGCTCCTTCTGGCACCTTGCCAAAAACCTTTCTAACAACTCTACCTTATCATCCTTCCCTCCTCTTTTCTACTCTGATGGCTCTGTAGCTATTTTTTCTACTGATAAAGCAGATCTCTTCACTCTGACTTTCTCCTCCAATTCCACCATAGATGATTCCGGTGCTGTTCATCCATCACTTCCCCCCTTTGACTTCCTCAGCTGACATTTAAATTTCTTCAGCTGATGTATTTTCTGCCATTGCAGGCCTCAATACTAATAAGGCACATGGGCCTGATGGAGTCCCTCATCTTGTTCTCAAGAGCTGTGCTTCTGTGCTTACACCCTGCCTCGGCAAACTCTTTCGTCTCTGTCTATCAACTTGTACCCCTCCTTCTTGCTGGAAGTTTGCTCTCATTCAGCCAGTCCCAAAGAAAGGTGACCATTCCCAACCCTCTAACTATCGGCCATTCGCTTTAACATCC
Organism: Coenobita brevimanus; assembly: GCF_032717465.1. NCBI lineage: Eukaryota > Metazoa > Arthropoda > Malacostraca > Decapoda > Coenobitidae > Coenobita > Coenobita brevimanus. Next base: position 50,452,612 of record NC_136967.1, on the reverse strand, counting down.
TGTATCTCAAAAATTTTTGAGTCAATTCTTAATAGAAAAATTTTAAAGCATCTTTCCTATCACAACCTTCTTTCTGATCGTCAGTGTGGGTTCTGTCAGGAACGTTCCACTGGCGATCTTTTCACCCACCTTTCAGACTCCTGGTCATCCTCCTTTCGGGACTTCGGCGAAAGCTTTGCCATTGCATTTGACATCTCAAAGGCTTTTGATCGAGTCTGGCATAAATCTTTAATTTCCAAACTACCCTCTTACGGTTTCTGTCCCTCTATCTGTGCCTTCATCTATAGTTTCCTTTCTGGTCGTTCTATAGACTCTGTTGTACACGGCCATCATTCTTCTCCTAGATCTATCAACAGTGGTGTTCCTCAGGGCTCTGTCCAATCACCGACTCTTTTCCTTTTATTCATCAATGCCCTTCTAAGATGTACATTTAACCCTGTCCACTAATACGCTGATGATTCCACCCTTCACCTTTCCATTTGGTTCCCGCAACGTCCATCTCAGCAGTTACTTCAACAAACAAGGGATGAGGCTCTGGCACACCTAATGTCTTACTTGGCTCGTATCTCTGACTGGGGTAAAAAAATACTCTGATTATTTTTAATGCATGAAAGACTCAATTTTTAGACCTCTCAAACCGACAAAATCTTCCACAGGTATACCCATTAATGTTTAATAATACTCAGCTTAATCTTGCAACATCCTTGAACATGCTTGGGGTTTCATTTACTCAGAACTTATCTTGGAAATATCATATTACATCTCTTGTCAATTCTGCTTCCAAGAGATTAGGTGTGCTAAGCCGACTCCGTTCCTTCTTTATCCCTGTACAATTGTTGACTCTATACAGGGGTTTTATCCGCCCCTGTTTAGAGTACAACTCTCGTGTGGGGAGGCTCCCCACATACAGCTCTTCTCAATAGGGTGGAGTCAATGGCTTTTCATCTCATTAACTCTCTTTCTCTTACTGGCTCCCTTCAACCTCTGTTTCTTCGTCACAATGTTGCATCGTTATCTCTTTTCTATCTCTACTTCAATGGTCACTGCTCCTCTGAACTGTGTGCATGCATTCCTCCACTTCTACGACGGGTGCGTAGCACCCGTCTAGCAGCAAACTCTCATCCCTTTTCTGTCCAACTCTTTAATGCAAGAGTTAACTGTTACGCCCAGTCCTTCATTTATGCAACAGGTCAGCTCTGGAACTGTCTCCCTCTGTGTGTATTCCCTGCTTACTATGATCTTCAGTCTTTCAAACGCAGTGTGTCCAGGCATCTCGAAATGATCGGATCCTGAATTTGGCACTCTCTTGTATTTTGTTTTTCTCTTGGAAGGAACATTAATTGTGGGCTCCTGGCCTTTGGTTCCTTCTTCCTCGTATATATATATATATATATATATATATATATATATATATATATATATATATATATATACACACACACACACACACACTTGCCTCCTGGCCAGTTTTTTGAAATTACATTTATGAGTTTATGCTCTTTTTTTCCGTAAAATTGTATGATTACTTTATGACACTGGCAATTAAAATTTGTGCCTTTTTATTTTAGCAACTCTAGCTTTCTAATGCTTTATGAGTAACCATGAATCATCAAGTGGTAAGTCATAAAACATAACTAAAAACATAATGCATCGATTTATTTTATTGTAAACTGAAACATCAGTATTCTGTACTGGCTCTGTGACAACAACTGAACTCAAATAAGGTAAGGTGTCCTTCAGAGTGGATGATAACTAATCTTACAATAAGCATAATTCAGTGCAAACCACCTTAGTTTAGTATGAAGCTAACACCACAACATTCTGTGTCTGCCACATTAACCCCGAAACACTGGGCAAATTTTGAGCCTAGCATGCCCTCACTATGGGCATTCCAGGCAAAGTAGCTCTTTTTCAGACCTTAATATCTATACAAGTGAAATAAGTAGAGAAATAATTTAAAAACCAAATTTCTCACAACTCTTCTTCTTGCAAATAAAACCATGCCCAGGTCTCTAAGTTGTCCAGTCGATGAATAAGGATGAGTAGATGACAGGTTTTCGGTGTTTTGAGGGGGAGTCTCTGAGCATGCACTGCTGGCAGCAGTCTTGATAAGCCTGGCTAGTGTTAGCAGCACTGACCAGAGTGGTGATGGTAACACTGCTCGGACTTCCTCCGCAAACACCAAAACTTTTTCACTATTCATTCCACTTTTCCTTACGCACCATCATAAAGATGAGTCATCACCCTGTCCATATGGCTCGCCGATTGGCTTTCCAGCCATCAAAGAGCAGCATTATGCCCCGTAGATGTGTGGGAAGACTTACGCTGTATGCTTTTCTTTACTGCTGTTGGGCATCAGTTATGATACTTCGCTACAACTTATGTTCATTAACGCTTACATTGTACGGTACTTCATATCACAATTACAGTTTACTGTACTTGAAAAAATCTTTTATGTATACTTTGTCTTTTTTTCTACTCTGCACGCATCATGAAAATATCACTTATGCTTTCCACAACTTATAATATTTTTACTTCAGCTCACAAATATGCTTCATAACACAGCTTCACAAATATATCAAGAGTTAGTATAAAAAAAAGTCTTGTTCCACCCAATAAAGTACTGCACTTGAATACATCATTGCTGAACATACTGCACACAGTTCGGTTCAGTGTAAGGTATACACGTGTGTAATTTTGGCTTCTTTTTACTATTCTCAGGCATCGTGAAAATATAGCTTATTTTCGACAAAATTTGTAATATTTGTACTTCAGCTCACGAATAGTCTTCATGTAACATTTTTGCAAACATTTCATAAGTAGGTAAAATAATGTAGTTCTATCCAAAAAACTAATTTTGTTACATGCACTTGTGGTTTCCTCTCGTACATCATGTAGGGTTAGTCAACATATGCTCAAGCATTGCATCACATTACCATAAAATGTCACTTTCACTTTTCACAAAAACAACAAACAAACAAAAACATGTGCACACATTTTCACTTTGTACAATTTCCTTCAAACCTTCTCAAAAATCATTTCAGAAAGATGCTCAAACAAGCATTCTGGACCTAGCGAGCCTTTGCATTCCTCACATTGGTAGGGTATTTCTTTCCCTGTAGGGGATGTGGCATTTTGTCTTGCTGCACACATGACAGCACCTGCAGGCCAGACGACCTGCAAGCGTACAGCCTATGTTGACAAGGTGGTGATGCTGAAAGTACTAAGAGCAGCTCAGCCTGTCTGCCATTGCTGCCTGGTACATCCTCCGCCTCCAATCTGTCAACTGCGCAGTTGCATATTCTGCAAGTACCTCGCATGCTAACTCTTTCTCGAATTCTTGTAGAGAAAGATTCCTTCATCAAACCTGCTTGAAGAGTACGCAACTGTTCAGGACGGCAAAATCAAGGAGTTGTAAGCATGCTTCTTGTACCAGAGGCAATCAACTTCCCCAATCTGCATGTCCAACTTATCAACGAGCCGCATGTTGATGTTGTAGTCGTTGACAGCATCAGGCTTGAAAATGGGTTCCCTGGTCCTGATGTCTGTCTTGCCTGCGTCCCCCATAACCCTTTTATGAGCTGTGGTCAAAATGTTAACTTTACGCTTGTCATGCCACATAAGGGCTAACATATTATCGCATTTCTGGTAGGAGGGCACCTTTCTATTTTTTGTTTTCTTTTCTGGGAAAGATGGAAAATTCTTTCTACCAGCACAGATAGTTGCACAGGACCTAGCACAAAGTTCAAGTAAATACTTGATCAACACGGGGGAGGTGTAATTGTAGTGCCACAAATTTAGTATTCATATATGTGTTTAGAGGTACTGTAATTTTTAAGTTAGCTAGGGTGTAACCTGAATACTAGTCTATAAATTCCTGTCCTAAGTAGTAATTCATATGTTAATGATTGACATAGGGTTAACTTTATTTTTATATGTATACATCTCTGTATCTATGCATTGGGTGATATAATTGTGGATGTTGAGCTACGGGAATTCCTCCGTCTGGTCGAGTAATGAATAACAGATGCGCGCAGCTTTTCTCCTTGTTTGTGTGTCGTTGTGGGGCACCAAGTTTAAACCTTAAACAGAGTAATGATGGGTATACAATTCTTTCCGTATCTTAGTTGTACCCACCATATTGCAAGAACACCAACTCATTTGATCTAGCAGTGGCGTCTCTGGCGTACCTGGGGAGCCCCATTTGCTGTTCAGACATCGTGTGTAATGGACGTTGGTTCAGGTGAGCTATCCACATTTCCCCTTCCCCTCCCCCCCTTTTCCTTGTTTAATCCGTACTTGGTGTGAACCATATGAAGTAATATTGTTAAAAGCTTAACGTAAGATTCGCTGCTCAGACATCGTGGGTAATGGACGTTGGTTCAGTCCCCAGACACCGGCGATGCCAGAGTGTGCACGAGGCCTTCTCGTGGTATTGCCCATAGACTCTTACATACACACATTACACTACCCATGAATTATTTTATAAACCAAATGTAGCTGAAATGGTATCATAGACCTATCAAATGAACTTTTTTTTTGTAGATCAGGAATAGAAATTTAAAAGTGATGTGATCTTGTAACGGAAAAGCGAAATTCAAATTCATTAACCGTTTTCTTTCTCTTATATGAATGTGTTAGAAAATTAGGAGCGTGGAAGGGAACTTAGTGGTTGTGAGCAATAATGTGATTTTTTAATTGTACCTCGAGGCTAAACAAGCCCAAGTGATTATGTATTCTTGGTGATTATGCGATTTTGAATTGTTCCTCGAGGCTACACAAGCCCGAGTGAATATGCATTTTGATGATTATGTAGAAATAATGATTATGAACTACTATTAATTATGAATTGATAGTGTTTGTGGATTACAGAGAATTGCATGATGAGAGTATACTATACGGACGAAATAGAACACAAGTAATTATTTTTATTGGTTCGAGGCTATGCCAGCCCGAAAAGACAACCCAAGCTCGTAAAAAGGTACCTGTCTTGAGGCTATTGTCGAGCCCAAGAATAACTGACAAAAAAAAGTAAGGTACGGTGACCTCAGAAATCGCTTGTATGTACCAAATTGTTTTCGCCTGGAGACAATGTTGTAGGAATGATCATCCAAACCATGGTTTTAATGTACAACCTTCTTTCATATGACAAAAGGTCATGTAATTAAAAATGTCTTTTGAAAACCAGTATAAAATTATAAAAATAAAGTATAGTCCTTTTTTTTTCTTGTATACCTAATCAAGGGAATTATGTCCTCCTGCCTAACTTACTCCCCTTCCAATTCAAGATTCCTTCGCTTAGGGAACGACGACCACACGTGGTACTGACTTAATCTAGACTCGGCCAAAAACTACAAACGCTACCAAAATTTACTTAAACAATTATCATCTACCATACCAAGTCAAAACACCACTCCCTCCCCTCTTTTGTTTTATTGAAGTGAATTTTCTATTAACCAAGGAGGGGAGACTAAGTCGAATACCATCTGTATTATCAACAGGTAACAACCAGTGCCAACAACCGGTAAGATTATAAATCCTAACATTAAACTGATAAATAACGGTGGAAGAAAATTACTACCGTTACACTGGTGTCAACCGGTGGGATAAAAATTTCTCTTGTTACACTGTTGGCAATAGCGGTGGGATCTTCATCGTTCCCAAATTAGTGGCATTGGTGAGAAAGTGAAGGGAAGTGAATGGCAAAGAGAAGTGAGAATGTTAAGAGTAGCATTGGTTGGTCATTTCCAAATACCTCCGCAACTCTATGTTCAGAACATCCTGGTAGTAATGAGGTTCTAATATTGTACTAGTTGATGTTACCCCTGTGGAACGGGGGAAAGATTACTTCCCCAGTATCCCTGCTTGTCGTAAGAGGCGACTAAAGGGGGCCTTTTTGTCTCCAGTCTGTCTCCTTACTGTCCTCTTCTGTTTTTCTGTCCTACCTCTCATCTTGATATTTCCATGTTTCCTAAGCTTAGTGCTAATTCTTCACTTTTTCCTTCCTTCCTTCCAACTTAGAATGTTAAAGGTTAGGTAATTATATGTTCTCTAGACAAATATTACCCAGAGACAAACATACACAAAACATCATACACTGTCTTGGGCAATACTTCATCTACTTTGGGACGTCACGAGGTATCGTCCTGGACAACGGAGGAAAGCGCAGAAGGTTGGAGTCAATAGCTTGGTGTGGGCAAAAAAAGAGACCATACAGCCGGGTACCTGTAGGAAACTGAATGCCAAATGGGACGGCCCGTATAAAGTGATCGAAGTGCTGCTAGATGGAAGTGTTTATATCAATGAAAATGTATTTAGTGGAAAAAAAATACAAAGGGCTGCTGAAAAGGTAAAACCATATTACGGTACCGAGGAATGGCTCTTAGAACCGTTGCAATAGGAGCTCGCTCCGGAGCCCGAAGATGAGCGATTACCACCGCGAGTGAGGAATGCCCCTTGGAGGCTCATAGAGGAGTGTTACCTAGAAAAGTAGATAAGTGCATGAGACGAATGTTGTGAAACATAACTGCTTAAAGTCATGTTCCGGGTGGACTCATCCCCGAGGAGAGGGTGTAAAAAGGAAAAGAGAGAAGAGTTCCTGTTGGAACCGGGAAGTGCCTTACTTCGAGGGGAGTGATCAATCCCCTCACCTTACAGTTAGCATGGTTTGTGAGGTAGTGGAGTCTTCAGGACAGAATGAGCACTCACCTTTTTGCGGGCGGAAAGCTGGAAACTAAAGAATAGAGTGAATGCAAATGCGAATGGAAGAGTGGAAGGAAGCGCCTCCCGTGGTGATCTCACTCTCGAGAGACCCTGTCGAGCTCAGGTGAGCGACAAGCTATCCTCCAAAACCTGAGGCTGACTGGGGCATAAATTCCCTCATAACATCGCGTGTAAGGAGTGATCATACTTCCTAATGAAGTGAGTAAGCGACCTTCCGAGGTACGCATCAGGTGTTTAATGTGGACCGACAGGTGCCACCGATTGTGGGGAAAGGTATTCCAATTCAAAGTGTTCATAGCAGTTATCAGAGTAACAACATTCCATCCATGCACATGTCATAGATGACTGACTTGGGTAAAATTTGTCTTCTGAACGTGGGAGCCGTGTAGTGCCACAAATTTAGTATTCATGTATGTGTTTAGAGGTACTGTAATTTTTAAGTTAGATAGGGTGTAACCTGAATACTAGTCTATAAATTCCTGTTCTAAGTAGTAATTCATATGTTAATGATTGACGTAGGGTTAACTTTATTTTTATATGTATACATCTCTGTATCTATGCATTGGGTGATGTAATTGTGGATGTTGAGCTACGGGAATTCCTCCATCTGGTCGAGTAATGAATAACAGATGCGTGCAGCTTTTCTCCTTGTTTGTGCGTCGTTGTGGGGCGCCAAGTTTAAACCTTAAACAGAGTAATGATGGGTATACAATTCTTTCCGTATCCTAGTTGTGAAATGCTTACTAATGAAGCTGCTAGAACCCAAATATGTATGATTAACAGTCAAAAAGGCCTAAATAATGTCATTTGTGAGGATTTAATAGTCCCGCTTGCCTTAGCCGTCACTAGATGGCATAAGCTGCCCCAAAATTCAAGGCAGGATAGTGGTAAATTCAGCATCTAAATTATGTAAGGATTGAATCCCAAATTTTCCCCAATTCAATCAAAAGTCCTGGCGTCATGTGTACACTGCTAAATAAATTGTGAAGAGAATTGAAACCCATCATATTGCAGGAACACCAACTCATTTGATCTAGCAGTGGCGTCTCTGGCGTACCCGGGGAGCCCCATTTGCTGCTCAGACATCGTGTGTAATGGACGTTGGTTCAGGTGAGCTGTCCACATTTCCCCTTCCCCCCCCCCTTTTCCTTGTTTAATCCTTACTTGGTGTGAACCATATGAAGTAATATTGTTAAAAGCTTAACGTAAGATTCGCTGCTCAGACATCGTGTGTAATGGACGTTGGTTCAGTCCCCAGACACCAGCGACGCCAGAGTGTGCACGAGGCCTTCTCGTGGTATTGCCCATAGACTCTTACATACACACATTACACTACCCAAGAATTATTTTATAAACCAAATGTAGTTGAAATGGTATCATAGACCCATCAAGTGAACTTCTTTTTTTTTGTAGATCAGGAATAGAAATTTAAAAGTGATGTGATCTTGTAACGGAAAGGCAAAATTCAAATTCATTAACCGTTTTCTTTCTCTTATATGAATGTGTTAGAAAATTAGGAGCGTGGAAGAGAACTTAGTGGTTGTGAGCAATAATGTGATTTTTTAATTGTACCTCGAGGCTAAACAAGCCCGAGTGATTATGTATTCTTGGTGATAATACGATTTTGAATTGTTCCTCGAGGCTACACAAGCCCGAGTGATTATGGATTTTGGTGATTATGTAGAAATAATGATTATGAAGTGTTAATAATTATGAATTGATAGTTTTTGTGGATTACAGAAAATTGCATGATGAGAGTATACTATACGGACGAAATAGAACACGAGTAATTATTTTTATTGGTTCGAGGCTATGCCAGCCCGAAAAGACAACCCAAGCTCGTAAAAAGGTACCTGTCTTGAGGCTATTGTCGAGCCCAAGAATAACTGACAAAAAAAAGTAAGGTACGATGACCTCAGAAATCGCTTGTATGTACCAAATTGTTTTCGCCTGGAGACAATGTTGTAGGAATGATCACCCAAACCATAGCTTTAATGTACAACCTTCTTTCATATGACAAAAGGTCATGTAATTAAAAATGTCTTTTGAAAACCAGTATAAAATGATTCAAGTATATGTCTTTTTTTTTTCTTGTATACCTAATCAAGGGAATTATGTCCTCATGCCTAACTCACTCCCCTTCCAATTCAAGATTCCTTCGCTTAGGGAACGACGACCACACGTGGTACTGACTTAATCTAGACTCGGCCAAAAACTACAAACGCTACCAAAATTTTCTTAAACAATTATCATCTACCATACCAAGTCAAAACACCACTCCCTCCCCCCTTTTGTTTTATTGAAGTGAATTTTCTATTAACCAAGGAGGGGAGACTAAGTCGAATACCATCTGTATTATCAATAGGTAAGTTAACCAGTACCAACAACTGGTAAGATTATAAATCCTAACATTACACTGATTGAAAAATAACGGTGGAAGAATATTATTACCGTTACACTGGTGTCAACCGGTGGGATAAAAATTTCTGTTGTTACATAATAGTTGTCAATGTACAGGAGGTAGTGCCTGTTGAAATAGCTGTCCATGAGCAATTTTACAACTGATGCCGAGAAACCATGTGGATCATCACTAGGTACAGTATATCAACATCTGTAGCTGAAAAAACTATTACATCAAGTACATATCCAGTTTTGCAGTCACACAGGACAAAGAACTTCAGTCCAAAATGGCAACACTTTGAGGGCACATACTGAATAAATGCTAAATGGCCCAGAACAATACAAGCAACTCATCGATAACAACTTTCTGAAATGGCCAGAGAAACTTTACAAATGACTCCTTGAACATAGTCAGGATGGGTCTTATCTTCCATAACCTGTTACTAGGTGTTAGCCCATGATTCCTGGTGAAATGCAGGAACCGTAATGTGATCAGGTACCTATCACAGGCCATATATTCCCCAAAGACAGGGGTGCCCACAAGTTCATCTACTGACCAATAATCATGAAGCACATTGTTTCTCATGTGGGCCATCATCATGGTCAAAGCAAGTCACACAAATAACTCCCCCATCTCCACTGGTACCCAATCCTTCATTTTTGTACTCACTGGCCGAAACCTCCTGCCAGTACACTTCTGGCTTGGTGATAGTTAATTTCAGTCACCAGGTACTGCATAATGGCAGTGGTGAAGATGGCCTTGAAAAAAGACATCATTGTCCTGAGTCCAGGCAACAGCTCGCCAAACTGCACACCTGCCCCTTCGACATCAAAGGGAGGCATAGAGGGCTCAAATCCTGTCCCCTCCTCCCACACAAAAGCATCCACTTTCCCAACACCGGAGAGCCTTGGCCGTGATTTTTGGCCAGCATATCTTTTCACATCATGTGCACGCCCACGCCCGCGGGGAGTGCCATGGGCACGGGGGGAAGGGGAAGGAGGGGCAGAGGTGGGGGTGTATGGAGTTTTCCCTGGGGAGATGCTAGTGGCCCAGTCACACCACGTGAGGGCAGAGTGGAACTATTCTTATATGAAGGGCTAGGTTGGGGAGATAATGCCCTCAAAGTGCTGGGTTGTGGTGATGAGGGATGTTGGAAGGAGAAACTGCGGCAAACTGGCCACGAGAGTGATGGTGAGATGAAGTGGCAGTGTTTATGGAGGGGATGACTATCACCATCTCTCTCACTTTCCCAGTGACCAGGGTCTTCCTCCGAAGTGAAGTCATCACTTATAGCCCATGCCCTCCTCCTATAGCAATTTGAGAAGCTTTTCAGGCGTTTCAGGATGGGTTCAGGAGGAAGGGTGTGACACTTCACTCTCCACATGGAATCTTACCCCTGCTTCGGAGGAAGTCTCATCACTCACGCTAAGGGAAGACACAGTTTCCTCCAGGGCATGACCTACGGCATTGTCACTAAGCCCTTTCCCCGGCGGTAAGGGCAAAACTTTGGCGGGGGGAAGATGATGCAATTGGCCGGGTGGGTGAGGGGATGGAATCAGACAAGGAGGCTGAAGAAGAAGACATCACTCTGCACAGTAACAAGGCCATGTAGAGACTGACCTACACATCAGTGGGATACCTTTGGTACCTCCCTACCCTATGGTATTGAGAGAAAATGGTGGCAGCTGGTGGGAAGACATTTGTGTGTATACCCTCTACCCAGCAGCCCAGGGAAGCCCGATTGTGACGTGCACACGTTACTCGGCGGATGGAGGGTTAAAGATGCAACATCAAATAATACATTTGGAACATTATCAGATTCCCAATTATGAATAATCATTGTTTCTGCTGTGTCTTAACAATGTTAAGTTTCAGTTTCTCAAGGTAAGAGGTTTCCTTCTCCAGACAACGTTTTCTCACAAGTCCCATGTCAATTTGTGCCCGAGCATTCTGCAATTCAGTCCTGGACATTAAACTTTGACGAAGAGCATTTTGAAGATTCTGATTACACTCAGAAACTGTTGCATCAGCCACTGTGAATGCAGAAATTTTCAACTTGATCTCTGTTTCTATTTCTGCTATTTTCTTAATCTTCTCTGACTTCTTTTTGCTCTCTGTTGCCTCTTTCTCTTGTTGTTGTTTTTTTTTTTTTTTTTTTTTTTTTTGCTCACCTTCCCTTGCCTTCCTCATGGCCTCAGGGTCAGCTTGGTATTTCTGGTAGGCATGTCTCACAGCTTTCAAAAGATCTAAAGTGACTGGGATGCCCAGTATGCCACCAGCATTCACAAGATGATCTTTCACAATTCTTAAAGCAATGAGCATTTCTTTTCCAAGGCTCTGACCATGGTCTGCAAGAACAGACTTGTTAATGGAAAAGCCACTTTCAGGGGAAGCGTTTCCATGACTCAGAGTCAACACACGATTGGCAAGCTCAAACAGTTGCGGGAATTTGTTTCTTCCCTGCTCATCTTTCATCTCACCATTGTCAGCCCAGTATTGATCAATCTACCATATTCGGTTATCAGATGGGTTTTCTTCCAGAAGTCCAAGACCAAACTTTTCATGTACATGCTGCCTGTAAGAGTCTTGTACCTAGCAGAAGTTTGGGGAGTGACTGTTATAATGTATATTTCCTGTGGAATTATGTTCTGTCTGATAAAAACTTCCACTGCATTCTCACCAAATCACTCAGATCTTCTGGTGTTAGGGATGGATCTTTCTGGAACACGGTTGACAAAGCATTCTCTGTCCCAGGGGTACTGAGAACTTCTGCAGTGCTGGGTGTTAGTTTAGAGAAGGTTGCCAATGAGGATGGGTCATGTCTCTTTTCTAGGTGTAGAACATAGGCTTCCATTAGAACAGGCACATTAAATGGGAGATTTTTCTGTAGGTATGATACAGCATTTGTGTAACTCTCTCTCTCTCTATATATATATATCGTCAGCCATTGCAAGCCCACTGCTGAACACTGGCCTCCCCCAACCTTTTCCACTAATTCCTTGACTGAGCCAATCTCTGCCCCTTTTTCTTGCCAATTTCTTTATCTTATCTCTCCACCTCTTGTCTTGCCTTTTTCTGCTACACTTACAATCTCTTAGAGTCTAGTCAGTCAGCCTCTTGCCCCACCGGTTATCCTTTATTCCTGCTACATGACCAGCCCACCTCCATTTCTGTTCTTGTATAACTTCTGTGATGTCTTTGACTTCAGTCTGCTCTCTCACCCAAGTTGCTCTTTTCCTGTTTCTCAAAAATAGTCCTAACATTGACCTTTCCATTGTTCTTTGAGAATGAATTAGTTGATTTTCCATCGATTTTGTCAGTTTCCACGTCTCACAACTGTAAGTCATTGCTGGGATTATATATTTGTTATACACTTTTCGTTTCATGCATATTGGCAAGATACTTCTCATTATGTCTCTATGCTCACTGAAAGCTTTCCACCAATTGTAATGAGTCCTTTTATTTCTCTCTCATTGTCGTTCATTACTTTTAGTATTTACCCCAAGTATTTGTACTCCTCGACTTCTTCAAGACTTTCTTCACTTATTCTGATGACACTCTTTGGTGTATTTGGATTAACTCGTACCCTCTGGGTGTCGGTCGTAACTATCAAAATATCGGTGTCGTGGCGGCATCGGGTGTCGGTAAGAACTGCACTTGTTTTCCTGGGACAGTTCGAAATGGCCACCACCTTATCTTGTCATCTAAAGCTCGGGGGAGACCCCCACAGGCCCGCCCAACCATACCTCAGTCTTCTCTGTGACTCTGCCAGGTGTAGGACGATCTTTTCTCAACCTCTCTCATTCGATTTCGTTCCCGCCTTATATGGCCTTTTGCCTCATCCACCCCTGCCAAGCTTCTTTCTAAGGATACTAAGAAAGGACTCAGTGATAGTGCCATAGCTCGTGCCTTGGAAACCACTGTGTCTGGTTTATCTAGTAATGGGGAAGTTATCACGTTGACAGCAAAGCCATAGTCGGGGCTGCAGACAGACGCACAAAAACATCCTGTTTTGCAGCAATAATTAGTCCTTTTCTCCTCATGACTCATCAGTGCAACAACCTAAAGACCTGGGAACAACTTTCATTTGCAAGAAGAAGAGTTGATGAGTAATATGATCTTTAATTCATTTCCCTAACTGTTATAGTTTCTGATATATTAAGGTCAGAAGAAAAGCTATGTTATTATCTCCTCATACTGAGGAGAGGTACGAGCAGATTTTAGCCCAAGGTCCATGGGTTAAACATACCTTTAGTACAGTATTACTTCTGTTCATCTTTAGCCCTACTTTGAGACTTTTCCTCTTTAGGTCTTTTAATATCCCTTACAATGTCTCTGCCGTTTCTGAGATAGGACAATGTCGTCTGCAAATCTTATATGGTTTAGGTTTTCTCCATCTATGTTCATTCTTTGGTTTTCCCAGTCTAGCTTTCTTAAAATACTTTCCAAGCAAGCTATATATAATTTTGGTGAAACTGTATCTCCCTGACGCATTCCCTTCTCGATCTAGTTTTTTTTCAGAGTCTTTATATAATTTAGTTGAAGCAGTTCCCTCTTTATAACAATATGTTTTCAAGCAGTTTTACAATGTTATTTCTTGTTCCTTTAATGAATTTATAATGCTGTGTGCTCCACTAAGTACAAATCCTTTTCATAATCAACAGAACCTGACTACAGTGCTTTATTATATTCAATAGTTTCTCAGTAGGCTGATTCATTGTGTGTAGATGATCAGCAGTCGAATACCAGCTTGACAGTCCTGCTTGTTCACGAGGTTGGTTTTCTTCTAAATTTGTTCTTGTTTTGTTCGTAAGGACTTTAGTGAAGAGTTTGTAAATAACTGGTAATGAGCTGATGGGTGGAAACCTGATAGGGTCTTCTGGGTTCCCTTTTTTGTAAAGCAAAATTACTGTTGCATTACACTACGTCTGGGGAATTTGCTTGTATTTTATACAGTGAGTAAATATGTGGGTGAGCTTGTTTTATACTTCTGCTCCTGCACTCAACTGTAAATCTGCTACTGTTCCATCTTGTGGGGCCCCTCCCTCTTTTTATACTTTTAAGAGAAATGTTTCCTTCGTCTGGTGTTGCCTCAGTTATTCTCTTGTAATATCTGAAAAGTTAGCTATTGGTACTATTGTCTTTCATGCATAACGTTCTTTGTAAAATTCTTAAACTCTCTTCGCGAACCTATCTCTGCATTTACTGACTTCCCCATCGTTGTCTTTAAGTGATACAAATTGTTGCCTTAGTAGCGCCAAATTACTTTGGACCTGTTTAAGACTTTTTCCTTCTTGGATGGTTTCTATGATCTCATTCTCATTCATGTTTCTCTTTCTTGTTTCTTCTCTCTGTCTCTTTCTGATAAGCCTATTTAATTCCAATCTTTCCATTTCATCTTTCTTTGTTATCCGTCCCCTCCCCGGAGGGGCTAGGGGACAGGTATTTTTTTTCACTCGGTTTGGCTGTTTGTTTCATTGTTTGTGTGTCTGTCAGGCTGTCTGTCTGTTAACAACTTTACGCAAGAACTCCTAGTGCGATTTTGACTAAATTTACAGGGATCATGGGCTATGATCTTCTGATCACCTGATAAAATTTGGGGCAAAATTGAGCCCAGGCACAAGCTGTACACCCAAATATATATATATATATATATATATATATATATATATATATATATATATATATATATATATATATATTATTTTTCACCACAACTCCTTTCAAATTAGTCATATCGACACGAAACCAATCACTAAAGAAACACCTTTCAAATCTGCTATGGGGGGTCCCCAGGGTCCAACCCGTCTAATATGTTAACTGATATATCTGCAGGGCCTTCCCTATCTGCCAACCGGGGACATGTCAAGTAGCAAAGGGGATCTGCCCCTGATAGATATACAGTGTATATATATATATATATATATATATATATATATATATATATATATATATATATATATATATATATATACAGAGGGAGAGAGATAAAGAGTGAAAACTATATATATATATATATATATATATATATATATATAGATATATATATATATATATATATATCACATCCACATATCCACATCAACACCACAACCCTCCTTTATATTCTCATTCGTCAGTCTGTCTCTCCATGTGACTCCACAGGCTCCTCTTAAATAACTGATTTCCACTGCTCTCACTCTTGACTTCTGTCCTTCCAACAACGTCCAAGCTTCACTTCCATACGTTAGAGTTGGTATCACAATACTGTCATGTAGTAACTTTTTCACTTCCATGTTCACTTCCCTATTTCTTATCACTGCTTTCAAAGAACCAGCAACCTTTCTTTCCTGCTGTACCCTTTCAAGCACTTCACCCTCCAAACCTCCATCCTTACTCATCACACTACCCAAGTACTTAAACGTACTCACATTTTCCAATTCCTCACCATTCAACCTCGCTGTACATTCACTGACTTCACCTCTCTCAAAAACCATCACTTTACGCTTCCCTACATTCACCTTTAGATTCCGTTTCTTACACACTCTCCCAAACTCATCCACGAAGCCTTGCAGCTCCCCTTCGTCTTCACTCAACAACACAGTATCATCTGCAAACAACAGTACAGGGAGTTTCCAAACACTATCCTCTCTCACCAGGGCCACTCTTACATCCACTACCCTACCTTGTACCTCTTTTATTACCCCATCTATGTACAGATTGACCAACCATGGAGACATGACACATCCCTGTTTCAACCCAACTTTCAAAGAGAAAAATTTACTTAGTTCACCATCCACACACACTGAAGCCTTCGCACCATCGTACATACTCTTCACAGCATTCAACAACTTCCCATCTACTCCATATATTCTTAACACTTTCCACAATCCTTGTCTATCCACCCTTTCATATTCTTTCTCCAAATCCATGAAAGCCGCATACAACTTCTTTCCCTTCTCTAGAAACTTTTCCACTAAAGATCTAAGAATGAATATCTGATCTACACAACCTCTTCCCTTCCTAAAGCCTCCCTGTTCTTCTCCAACTACCACACAGAGGTGGTTTGGCCATGTGGAGAGGATGGAGGTTGAAAGACTGACGAAGAGAGTGTATGTGAGTGAGGTGGAGGGGGGAAGAGGGAGGGGGAGGCCGAGGATGAGATGAAGGGATGGGGTGGAAAGGTATATGAGAGAGGGAGGTGTGAGTTGGGAGCAGGGCAGTGAAATGGCGGGGGACAGGGCGACTTGGAGGCGATTTGTTTGTGGCCACCCCAAACGGGATTAAGGCGTCTGGCAATATATATATATATATATATATATATATATATATATATATATATACTCCCTCAGTATCCCTGCTTGTCATAATAGGCGACTAAAAGGGTTGGCGGAGGGTTAGTGCCCCTTCCCGGAAAAACAACTAACTACAAAGACAAACAAGAAGCCTCAGACAAGGACTGATCAAACGATGACGACCCAGGACCGGACAAAGGACTTGGTAATGGGTACATGGAATGTAAGAGGAGTGGATGATGATGTGAAAAAGAGAGAGATTGTCCAGGTGCTTGAGGGTGCGAAAGTGGATGTATGTGGAATAACTGAAACAAAATGGAGAGGAGAAAGTGTGAGAGAATGGGAGTATGGATGGGGTATATGTGCAAGAGTAGGTGAGAATGAGAGGGAAAAAGAAGGAGTATGTATAGTTGTGAGTAAAAGATGGAAGAAGAGCATAAGACAGGATGGATCACTTGGGTCAAGGATTGTGTGGGTAAGGTTGAAAGTTGGAATACAAATGTGGGAGATTGTGTGAGTGTATGCACCAACGCAAGATCGTGCTAGCAGAGTGAAAGAAGAGTTCTGGACAAATGTGGAAGTGTGCAGGGAAAAGTTTGGAAGGAACGAGAGAGTGTTTTTGATCGGTGATATGAATGGTAAAGTAGGGAATGTGAAGGTGGATGGAATAGTTGGTGAGTGGGGTGTTCCTGCTGAGACAGATGAGAATGGTAGTGCGTTAGTGGACATTTGTGCTGGGAGGGGGTTGGTGATAGCCAATACCCTCTTCAGGCATAAATAATCTACAGGTATACATGGCGAGTGATGAGAAGGGTGGCTGGTGAACTGAATGAAAGGAAGGCAATGACTGATTATGTGTGCGTGGATGAAAGGATGCGAAGATGTGTAATGGATGCAAGAGCTTATAGAGGTTGGGGGAGTGGACTTTCTGACCACTACTTGGTGTAATCAGGATCCATGTAAGATGGAGAAATAGAAGAAGGGAAAGGCGAGAGGAAGGAGTAGTTGCAAGGAGAGTGGAAAGGTTACAAGAGGATGAGAAAAAGGCAGAGTATAAGAGAGAAGTGGAGGAACAATTGGGCAAATATGAATTGGAGCAGATGGGGGACGTGGAAGGTGTGTGCAGGATATTTACAGAAGAAATATGTGCAGCATGTGATGTGGTGTGTGGGAGGAAGAGAAGACAGAGGGGGGTGCAAGGAACAGCGTGGTGGACTGAAGAGTTGAGACAGGCTGTGGCACAAAAGAAGAAAGCATACAATGAATGGATGAGAAATAGGGGCGTGGAAGAAGTTGAGAGGCGGAAGAGAGAGTTATATGTAGAAAGAAAGAGAGAGGTGAAAAGATTAGTAAGAGAGAGTAAGAAGAGAGTGGATGAGGAATTTGGAAGGAATTTGAGTGTAAAGTGGAGGGAATGTAAGGAAATGTTCTGGAAAGAGGTGAAGAGAGTAAGACAGGGTGGAAGTGAGGTTCGTAGGGGAGTGAAAGATAAAAATGGTAGATTACTAGTGGAGAAGGGAGAAAAAGTGGAGAGAACACTTTAAGGAATTGTTGAACATAGAGGATGGAAGTAATGCGAGTATAAGTGGCTGGGGAATGGCTGGGAGAAGGAGGGATGTGGGAAGACAGGAAGAAATCAGTAGGATAGAAGTTGTGGAAGCAATGAAGAAAGTTAAATTGGGGAAAGCCCCAAGAATTGATGGAGTGTGTAGTGAAATGCTGAAGCATGGGGGAGAGATTGTAGTAGAATGGATGTGGAAGATGTGTAGATTGGCCTGGGAGGAAGGTAGAGTCCCGAAAGATTGGAAGTCAGGTATAACTATTCCCTTGTACAAAGGAAAAGGGAAAAAAGAAGTGTGTGGTAATCATAGGGGCATTTGTCGTCTTAGTATAATAGGAAAAGTGTATGGTAGGATACTTATTGACAGAGTTAGAGAAAGAACAGAGAAATTAGGTGGAGAGGAACAGGGAGGCTTTAGGAAGGGAAGAGGTTGTGTAGATCAGATATTCATTCTTAGATCTTTAGTGGAAAAATTTCTAGAGAAGGGAAAGAAGTTGTATGTTGCTTTCATGGATTTGGAGAAAGCATATGACAGGCTGGATTGACAAGGATTGTGGAAATTATTAAGAATATGTGGAGTAGATGGGAAGTTGTTGAATACTGTGAAGAGTATGAATGATGGTGCTAAGGTTGCAGTGCGTGTGGATGGTGAACTAAGTGAATTTTTCTCTTTGAAGGTTGGGTTGAAACAGGGATGTGTCATGTCTCCATGGTTGTTCAATCTCTTCATGGATGGGGTAATAAAAGAGGTACAAGGTAGGGTAGTGGATGTAAGAGTGGCCCTGGTGAGAGAGGATAGTGTTTGGAAACTCCCTGTACTGTTGTTTGCAGATGATACTGTGTTGTTGAGTGAAAACGAAGGGGAGCTGCAAGGCTTGGTGGATGAGTTTGGGACAGTGTGTAAGAAACGGAATCTAAAGGTGAATGTAGGGAAGAGTAAAGTGATGGTCTTTGAGAGAGGTGAAGTCAGTGAATGTACAGCGAGGTCGGATGGTGAGGAATTGGAAAATGTGAGTACGTTTAAGTACTTGGGTGGTGTGATGAGTAGGGATGGAGGTTTGGAAGGTGAAGTGCTTGAATGGGCACAGCAGGGAAGAAAGGATGCTGGTTCTTTGAAAGCAGTTATAAGAAACAGGGAAGTGAGCATGGAAGTGAAAAAGTTACTACATGACAGTATTGTGATTCCAACTCTAACGTGTGGAAGTGAAGCTTGGACGTTGTTGGAAAGACACCAGTCAAGAGTGAGAGCAGTGGAAGTGAATTATTTAAGAGGAGCCTGTGGAGTCACATGGAGAGACAGGCAGACGAACGAGGATATGAAGGAGCGTTATGGTGTGGATGTGGATGTGATAAGAAGCGTTATGAGGAACACACTGAGGTGATTTGGCCATGTGGAGAGGATGGAGGGTGAAAGACTGACGAAGAGAGTGTATGCGAGTGAGGTGGAGGGGGGAAGAGGGAGGGGGAGGCCGAGGATGAGATGGAGGGAGTGGGAGGCCGAGGATGAGATGGAGGGATGGGGTGGAGAGGTTTATGAGAGAGGGGTGTGTGAGTTGGGAGGAGAGCAGTGAAATGGCGGGGGACAGGGCGATGTGGACGCGTTTTGTTTGTGGCCACCCCAAACGGGATTGAGGCGTCAGGCTATATATATATATATATATATATATATATATATATATATATATATATATATATATATATATATATATATATGCATGCAAAATAAGCACAGACGAAATGAAAGAAGCTATAGTGAGAACCTACGGATTTTAAATCTTCAGTGCAATACGAAGATGAAAAGGGTAGAGGTCCTATATATACACCCGAAGCTGGGAGAGGCACACAAAACAAAGGATGACCTGAAATAAAACTTAGTGATACACAGGAAGTGCCTGACTTTTTACCTTAAGGATGCACCTGACAAAAGGGGGAAATGCTGCTGCTTAGCTTATGCACACCTGCAGCGGGGAGTGGTACACAGAACAAAGGATGAACTTAAAAAATTAGCAATACACAGTACAATAGGTAACTGATAATTTTTCTTAGGGATGTACCTGAAAAAAGGGGGTAAATACTCTGGCATATTTTAAGATCGCAGAGAATTAATGCTAGTAACCCAGAAACATTAAGGATACCTGAAAAAAAAAAAAAAAAAAAAATCGAGGAAGCTGATTTTTTCAGGAAAGCTACATAGAATCTTCCTAAGTCAAAATCAACAAACATTCTAAACATTCCACATAAGTAATCATGTGGGATGAAAAATTCAAGATGGCCACCATTGGCATGGGGTGCGTATTCGAGTAGAGCTTGGTGACTAAAATTTAAGGATTGAAAGGATTGATAAATCCATTTCTGCTATTATTCTAAGTACTCTTTGTCACTGATATACACTGAGAACGTGCGCCAAACGCAAAAAAATCGGAAATCTTTATTGCTAATTTTGTAATGAATTTACAAACTAGAGTACACATCACCAGATGTTTTTATTTTTCAGGTTCGATAGACTGATTTTGTTTTTTTATGGAAGAAAGAAGGAACCAAAGGCCATGAGCCCGCAAACCGTTCCTTCCAAAAAAAAAAAAAAATCAATACAGAAAAGAGCCATATTCAAGATCCGTTCATTTCGAGATGCCTGGACATACTGCGTTTGAAAGACTGGATATCATAGGAAGTAGGAAATACAGACAGAGGGAGACAGTTCCAGAGTTGACCTGTTCCATAAATGAAGGGCTGGGAGTAATGGTTAACTCTTGCATTAGAGAGTTGGACAGAAAAGGGATGAGCGTTTGTTGCTAGATGGGTGCTACGCACCCGTCGTAAAGGTGGAGGGATGCAAGCAGATAGTTCAGAGGAGCAGTGACCATTAAAGTAGCAATAGAAAAGAGATAACGATGCAACAGTGTGACGAAGAAACAGAGGTTGAAGGGAGCCAGTAAAAGGAGGAGAGTTAATGAGATGAAAAGCCTTTGACTCCACCCAACTCAGAAGAGCTGTATGTGGGGAGCCTCCCCACACATGAGAGTTGTACTCTACACAGGGGCGAATAAAATCCCTGTATAAAGTCAACAACTGTGCAGGAGTAAAGAAGGTACAGAGTCGGCTTAGTACACCCAATCTCTTGGAAGCAGATTTTAGAAGGGATGCAGTATGACCTTTCCAAGGTAAGTCCCGAGTGAATGAAACCCCAGGCTGGTTCAAGGTTGATGCAGGATTCAGCTGGATATTATTAAACATTAATGGGTAATCCTGTGGAACATTGTGTCGGGTTGATAGCTGTAATGCAGAGGCAAAGTAAACAGATGTACAGAAGACAGTGTGAAAGAAACGAGATGGGAGCACATGAACAGTGTGATATTTGCGATTTTTGTGACAAGCCAATCACCTCCGACCGAAGTACTGTCACAGAAAGAGGCCTACCTAGCATGTTGGACGTTAGTGGTGATCTGAGGGATGGATTCGATGAAAAGCTGTTATTTAAAGTGTTGCCAGTTCCAGCTCATGAATGGTGGAAATAACTTCACATCATGCCATCACACATAAAAAGGAAAAAAAAAGAAGTTAGAAGAATAGGAGAGACAAGTGCATAGGAAAATCACCTGTCCTTTACAGGCCACTATCTTTAATATAAAACATGACTGAATGTGCTGTGGGAAATGTGTGGACTATAGTAAGATCGCCAAACAACCAAAGGACCAACATGAGGCGACTCATGAAGCGGCAACAACTGAACTATCATCTGTTGCAGCCAAAGCGATGGAGCGAGCTAATAGTTGGGAAGAGTGAATATACACGCATTCAAAATGTTGGTGATCTTGTGGCAGCTGAGGCCAAGTACCACAATGATTTTCAAATCAGTTTTCATGGTGGGCGAGGGCTTGAAAGAAACCAAGGAGGAGGCCTTCAGGGTCATTCATCACCAGAAAGCAACGTGCGTTCCTGAAACTCTGTGAACACATAGATAAGAGTAATGAACATCAGTTCTCCATCACAGAACTTAAGTCATTGATAAGAAAGTACTCTCATGATGAATGCTACACTACCAAGCACTTAAAAGATACGTTACAAGAGCACTACAGAGACAGCATGGTAATGACATGTGACGGTGGAAAGGACACCATATACGTATTTCTAGATGAAGGTAAGAGGATACTGAGAGAGAATTACAAAGCAACAGGTCACATGTAGGAAACAATCTGATATGGAGAATCACTTTAAACATGAGTTTGGCAAACAGCCACAAGCCCTGTTTGACAAGGGAGCAATACACAGAAACAACAAAAGTGGTCTTACCAAGGTGCTGAAAGCTCCAGTAGTCCCAATATCTGCTAAAGCTCTCAAGAACCCACACTATGTGATGGATGGAGGACATTTGCAGCAAAATGTGACATGGCCTGTGGGCAGGGCAGGTAGTACAGAATGATACTGAATGTGGAATGTTTTCCGTACTCTGTACCTTGCTGCAATACCGTGCCCGTAATTTCGTACTGTACCCTCAACTATTTTTCCGTACCGTACAGTAGGGGAAAAAATACCGTTACTGTAATTCCATACTTTTATCATACCATAAGCAAAATTAAGCAGAGAAGTGAACTTTGCGCGTGGGATAAATGCTAAGGCGCGTAGTTATATGTGCATCCAGAGAGAAAACGTGGAGAGAAAACATGAGAAAGTAAATATTTTATCTCAGTAACTCCTCTATTACTGTTCAAATACCTCACCAGAAAAGCTGAAATTATGATGACAGGCTTATACAAACGCTCACTCGCTCATCACGCGCTCACAAAGCTCACCTTTCTGGTTTACGTACAGCAACAAGCTGCTTGGTAGTAGGGCTCACGTACGTTTCCCCCACCCTCTCTCTCTTAGCTGCCACCCTAATCCTACAGTATGTTTTAGGGTGGGTCTGCTGTTTACGAGTGAACAAAGAATTAACGATCTTCCTTCTGTGACAGACATTTTACTTATAAAAAAAAAAAAAAAAAGAAAAAGGACTCAGAACTACAGGTAAAACAACAATACGTCACAACTTGGCAGGGGCGGATGTAAGACTGAGCAAGCTGACGTGCTAACTGCTATGACGCCTGTGATTGGCCCAGCCAGCTGTAACTTGAGCTTTTATTGGCTGGCGGATTTCCCCACGACGCTATAAAATTCCAAACATGTGAGTGTTAGCTGAAGTTTGTTTAACTTTGAGCCTTCCTTTGGCGCTTTCTCCATGTGATCAAGTAAAATCACTCATCTTCCAGGCTGGTGATTACTCGTTTTACTTAATAATGAAGCGGTCGCCCCCCCACCTCCAGTATGTGACGCCTTTTTTTTCTTAGTGATGCAGCCACCTATCTTTCCGCTCCTCACTCAGACATTTTTAAATATTGACTCGTAGTGCAACATGATGCCCCAGTTCCATTTTCCTAAATTCTTCAGTAAGCAGATTATATTACCTCTATTGCCTTTGCTTTTGTGTAATGGCTCGTAGTACTTTGTTTCTTGGTGATAAAAGTTAACTAGAGGAGTAGCTGATGTGCAACGTTTAATTGGGGAAATCACTGGCCATTCATTACAAACTGGTGCATCCATTAGAAGATTTTTTTTTTTTTAATCACACCGCAAAGTTGCCATGTATATGAGTACAGTGAGAGGGATGTATTCATAAATACAGGTATCACAATTTATTCATGAGGATAACACTGCGAATTACTGGGAGCGGGCAGATAGCATTATAGCAATGGAATTTTAATGGTCATTCATTCGTAAGGGGAATTAATAACAATAAAAAAAAAGGTGACTTAACATAAGGACATAATCGTTAACTATTTTGTTTAACTGCCCAATGCAACCTACTCGTTCAGGTGAGATCCACACACCACAACACCTGCAACACAAGTTAAATAGCTATAAACAAGTCCCCTGCTCCCATGTAAACCAACCTGGCTAACGCTTGGGACAGAAACACAGAAACAAGCAAATTATTCAGAGAGAGAGAGACAGACAGACAGAGAGACAGAGAGAATGTGTAGAAAGAGTAGAAAACGGAGTGGAGAAAGGTAGTGAGAGAGAGAGAGAGAGAGAGAGAGGATGTGTAGAAATGAGTGGAGAAACGTATGTGTGGGGGGAGAGGGGGAGACTGGGGATAGTTTCCGTATTATGTCCGAAAGTGTCACACCCCAACATCTGAGGATAGACGGTATTATAATGGTCTGAATTTAATTCAGCAGCTAAACCAGCAAGTTCCACCAAAGGATAACACGAAGATTCTCATATTTTCGTCAAGCAACAACACACTCTGTCTTCATTCTAACAAATTTCACCAAAAACTAACTTATTCCGGCAACACACTTGAAAATTTTTCCAAGCAACATTAGCGTCACTCTTGCAAACTTCATCAAGCAACAGCACAATCTGGCGTTGGGCTAGCAAGTAAGTAATATTTCAGTGAAAAGTAACGTTAAACCTAATGCACACTAACAAATTTCACTAATGATAACACCAAAGCTGGTATTATACAGACATGTTTCACAAGGCAAGATTATTCTTGCTGGCATTACCCTAGCAAACTTCACCAGGCAAGCGTCACACTGGCAAGCTTTGCCAAGCAACAGTATTAAACACACGTCACCTAAGCAAGGAACCATACTGAACCCAACATCACAGCCAAATTTCTTCTGGGGACAGTATTAAACCTTACGCCTCACTATCAAATTTCGCCTGGCAGCCATATACTGTACAACCCAGCGTGAAACTAGCATATGAAACCTAGCGTTACATTGCCAAGATTAACTGGCAACCATATTATTCCCACCAGCACATTCCCAACGTCTCACCGCCTAATTTCGTCTTACACTGACTCGTATTCTTAGTGGCACAGAACACTTCGTAACAACTCTTCCTTGGCAATTTGTTTACATTTTGCGTCATAACGTTCTATTGCATCTTACCTATATCGCTTAAACATCGACATAATTTGCATCATTAACATGCGAGTGCAGAATAAGTTACTGTGAATAATGTGTTACAAAATTCAAGTGCCACTTAGATTACTGTCCAAAGTCTGGCCTTCAGTTTGGCTCCGGCCCACCAGCAATTTTTTCTGTGTTCCATAAATCAGCTGAATATACACCATTTTTATTTGCTTAAGAAGTACTTGTTTCCAAATTGGAGTTGCTGTACTTGTATTTAATACTGTGAATCTCACCACTGATTTTATAGTAAGTAAAACACGGAGTATGGTTCAAGAACAGAAAATACTCACACTAAGCGAAATTATCAAATCCGACGAGGGTATTTAATCCCTTTCATCTCAAATGAAATCCAGGTTTAGGTCAAACTGGAAGGTCGATTTGATTAGTATACAAAGCCCCATTTCCACGTCACTGAATTTCACGTAACCATGATAGTAAACAAATTATGGGAGTGGCCCAGTTCCATCAAACGAAAACAAATCTAATATAGTAATGTTACAGATCGTGAGTTACGTTGCCCTTGAACGGGTTTCAGTGTTTTTCCTTTACATGCATGCGCATATCAAAACTGCAGGCAGATAAGGTCTGCTGAATTTTAAGTTCAGCCCTTCATTTAAAAAAGGTTGAGCACCACAGACTAAAACCGTAAAAAACTCATCATTATTCATTATGCTGTAATGGCTAGTATCCCTGACAAATTTCTTAATTAAAATACCAGTTAAAGGTATGGGCCTTTGTATCCTGGTGCGTATAGTATCACCCTGTTCCGGACTCTCTCTCTCTCTCTCTCTCTCTCTCTCTCGTTCTTAAAAAGGAATGTTATGTTCAATATACAGAAAACTCTGGGTAGAAACTCTAGCCGGCAGCAGCAGTTTTGTTGTTCGTGGTGCAGCTGGAAAGTAAACGTCGGCGATACATATCGGAAACCCATTGGTATCGACTTACACGCTACGGCACTGGTTGTAAGCCCCCCCAAAAGTCACTTCTGAGTAGTATGATCGAAAAGGAGGGTGGGGATGCCCATGATCCACTTATTCAACGTAGGGCTACTCCAGAGTGACTATACATTGAGAGAAATCACTTAATAATCTAGGTGGTAACCATATAACGAACCCATAGGTGCTCCTTATGTGTTAACAAGTTGAATGGCGGAGTGTTAGTGCCCCTCCCTGTAAAACAACTAACCATAACGACAAACAGAAGGCCTCGGACACGGACGGACCGACAGGTGACTACCAAGGATCGGACAAGGGACACGATAAGGATGGAAACATGGAACGTGAGGGGTGAAAATGACGATGTGAACGAGAGAGGGCTTCTTCAGGTGCTTGATGATGCAAAATTGGACATAATAGGATTGGCTGAGACTAAATGGGGAGGTGTGAGTGCGAAAGAGAGAGAGTATGGATTGGGTACATGTGCAAGAGTAGGTGAGGATGAGAGGGCAAAGGAAGGTATATGTATTGTTCTGTACTGGACATGGAAAGAATACAAGAGAGTATGGATCAGTTGGTTCATGGATTGTGTAGGTAAGATTGAAAGTACGAGCAGGAATACATGTGTGGGCGACTGTGTGCATATGTGTGTTGACAGAAGGCCGTGAAAGCAGAGTGAAAGATGAGTTCTGGGTAAATGTGGAAGGTTTCTTGGAAGATTTTGAGAGGGTTGAGAGAGAGTTTTTGAGTGGAGATATGAATGAAAAAATAGGGAATGTGAAGCTGAATGTAGTTGGTGAGTGGGATGTGTCTGCAGAAGTGAATGGGAATGGTAGTGCTCTTGTGGACATCTGTGCAGGAAAGGGATTGATAATAGCCATACCCTCTTTAGGTACAAAATGTTCCACAGGTACTAGTATGCACGGCAAGTGATGAAAAGGGTGGGTGGTGGGCTGGCTGAACGGAAGGCAATGACTAATCATGTGTGTGTAGAGGAGAAAATGAGGATATGTGCCGGGTTCGACAGCATACAGAGGATGTGGATGTGGACACTGACCACCAGTTAGTAATGGTGAGAGGCGAGGTATAAATGTGCTGGACGAACAGGAGGTGAAAAGGGCAGGAGGAAGCAGTCCATGAAAAAGGGTTGAAAGGTTGCAGAAGGATGGAAAAAGAAAAAAAACAGGCAGAATATAAGAGAAGTAGAGGTGTGATTGGGAAAATATGATATAAAGCAGATGGGGGAGCTGGAATGGGCATGCAAGGTAATCACAGAAGAAATCTGTGCAGCATGTGAGTTGGTGTGTGGGGTGAAGAGAAGACGAAAGGGGGTACGTGGAACAGCATGGTAGAATGAAGAGGTGAGACATGCAGTGGTGCAAAAGAAGAACGTAAGTGGATGGGAATCTGAAACATGGAGCTGAAAGATGAAACAGAGGGTTATATACAGAGAAGAGGAGAGAAAAGTGAAAAGTTTGGAAAGAGAGAGTAATATGAGAGTGGATGAGGGGTTTGGAAGGAATTTGAGAGTAAAGTGAAGGGAAAGTAAAAAAATGTGCTGGAAGGAGGTTAAGAGACTAAGACTGGGTAAAAAAGAAGAAGGTAGTAGAGGGGTGAAAGATAAAAATGGCAGATTGATGGTAGAGAATGGAAAAAGTGAGCAGATGGAGAGAACACTTCAAGGAATTATGATGCATAGAATGAAAGTATCGCTCGTATAAGTGGCTGGGGAATGGCTGGGAGAAGGAGGGAAATTAAAGGGAAGACAGTAGGATTTAAGTAGTGGAAACAATGAAGAATGTCAAAGAAGGGGAACACCCTGGGAAATGATGGAGTGTTCGGTGAAATACAGAAGCACGGGCAAGAAATAATAGTAGAATGAGACTGAAAGATTATGTAGATTGGTCTGAGAGGACAGTTTAGCCCGGTAGGATTGGAAGTCAGGTATAATTATTCCCCCGTACAAAGAAAAAGAGGAAAAAGAACCGTATGGTAATCATAGGGTCATTTGTCTTCACAGAGTAATTGGAAAAGAATATGGTAGGATACTATTGACAGAGTTAGGATATAACTGAGGAATTAGATTGAGAAAAACGGATGTTTCGCGAAGGGAAGAGGTTGTTTAGATCAGATATTCATCGAAATTTGTTTAGTGAAAAGTTTCTAGAGAAGGGAAAGAAGTTGCATGTTGCCTTCATGGATAAGAAGAAAGAATATGACAGAGTGGATAGACAAGAAATGTGGAGAACATAAAAAACATAATGAGTAAATGGGAAGCTGTAGAAAACCATTAAGAGTATGCATCTGGGCGATAGAACTGTGGCACGTGTGGATGGTTAACCGAGTTAATTTTTCTATTTAAATGTTGGACTAAAACAGGGATGGGCCATGTCTCCATTTTTGTTCAGTTTGTAGACGAATTGAGTTATAAACGAGATACAAGGTAGTGCAGTGGATGTTAGAGTCGTTCTACTGAGAGAGGACAGGGTTTGGAAACTACCTGTACTGTTGTTTGCAGATGATGCTATATTGTTATGTGAAGACGAAGTGAAACTGCAGGACTTGGTGAAAGAAAGTAAGAAACGAAATCTAAAGATGAAATCTAAAGGTGAATGTAGGAAGAGTAAATCTGTGGTCTTCGAGAGAAATTATGTCTCTGAAGTGATGAGGCGTGAAACCGGTTAGTGAGGAAATGGAAAATGTGAGTGCGTTTATGTGCTCGGGTAGCGTGATGAGCAGGGATGGAGGTTTGGAGGGTGAAATGCTTGAAAGGGAACAGCAGGAAAGAAAGGTTGCTGGTTCATTGAAAGCAGTGACAAGAAATGGGAAAATGATCACGGAAGTACAAACACCCGCTGGATGACAGTACTGTGATCCTCATTCTAAAGGATGGAAGCGACATTTGAACCTTGTTGGAAGGACACAAGTCAAATAGTTTTTTGAGATGGGCATGAAGAAGCTTCAGGGAGATATAGATTAACAAATGAAGTGATGGGGCGTTATGTTGTGGATGTGGATGTGAGAGAAAGTGTTAGGAGAAATAAACTGATGTGGTTTTGTCAAGTGGGGAGAATTCAGAGTGAGAAATTAAGAGTGTGTATGTGAGTGAGGTGGAGGGGGGAAGAGGAAGGGGGAGACCGAGGATGAGATGGAGGGATGGAGTAGAAAGGTATATGAGAGAGAGGTAAGATGGGGGAAGGGCAGCGAAATGGCATGAGACAGGGCGACGTCGAGGCGATTTGTTTATGGCCAATCTCTACGAGACTGAAGCGTCTGGCTATATGTAGGTAAAATAGAAAAGGAGGAGATGTGTGTGTGTGTGTGTGTGTGTGTGTGTGTGTGTGTGTGTGTGTGTGTGTGTGTGTGTGTGTGTGTGTGTGTGTGTGTGTGTGTGTGTCATCATGTACAGTACATTTTGTTGTATATAATATGAGGTGTGTACTGTGTGTGCTGTGGTATGGTGCTTTTTGGTATAGTGTGGTGTGCTGCCATGAATCATGAATCTGAATTAGTATTAATGCTCTGAACTTTTACCCTTAATTCCCCGTCTGAATTATTACTGAACAGTTTTTCAGAAGCTTCATACTGAAAATCTCTGCACATCTACAGCCGCGCCATGACAGAAGACATGAAGTGGTTCCCAGCCACTTTACAGAAGCAGAACCACCGTCAGCCATAATAACTATCAGCTCGGTCGCCACCAATGCTCTATAGAATAACTGGCTCTACCTTGGCTTGGCATTGTCACCACTTACCGTATCAGTCTCATATCATGCACAGGAAACCGCCGTCACATTAGCATCCTCGATACTGCTTACCAGCGTTGATGTCCGTCGTACGTACTGGACTTGGGGTACTCTTCTCATTAATAACACTGTTTATATTCTCTCAGATCTTGAAAGTGAGTCTGAGTTGCATCCAGCAGATAATTAAAGAAAGCGCAGGCAATAACGTTTATACCTGTAATATAATGATCAAAATGGCAACTTCAAACCTATTCTCTAGTTCCAAACCGACTGATCCACCAAATTGCCCCCAATTCTCTTCTCCCACCATTGCCATTATTACCTATACCCATCCCCGTCCAATACTACTTTTGTCCCCTCCTGTCCTCCTACTTTCTACTGCCACACTTACCCTAATCCTCATTCACCAAGTTATCTGGCCCCATGCAGCCTACCATCATTCCCTGCACTGCTCTCTCTCTCTCTCTCTCTCTCTCTCTCTCTCTCTCTCTCATATCAAACCAAACCATAACCATCCCAGGAAGAGTTAATGACTTATGTATTTTTGTCTCTTTGAGAGCAGAACTCTTACCTTGGTTGGAACATGATCTTCGGAAGCAGTTTGTTCCCTGGCCTGATAGTCATCAACGACTTCAGCATTAATTAAAACTTAACTCCCCGTGTGGTTATCTTTTCCCTGGGCAATAATCTTAACCTCTTCAGAAGGTATTTTATCAGGGGAGAGTAGAAAAGTGGTCACCACCTTCGTTTTTTCGCTCTTACAGGTTTCACTTTGCGTTTTTCTCTTTCCGGAACTTGGCCTGCTTTGTACGCCTCTGCCCGCCTGTGTTGGACGGGGCATTAAAGGTGTATCTTTTTACTATCTGCTTGGAGGGAATAAATATTACCTCCATGAAATCTTTCACTACAAGACAGTTACGCTAAGCAGCCCCCATTAACTCCATCGCTACAAGATATTAACGCTAAGTAACATCCATTAACCCTTTTACTGCAAGATAATTACTGTAGGCAGCCTCCATTAACTTCTTCATTATGATAATTACGCTGTACAGCCTCCGTTAACTCCTTCAGTACAAGATGATTATGCTAAGCTGGGTCAAAATACCAAATAAATAAAGGTTTTATCGTTGCGAAGGAGATAATCTGTTTTCCCTGAAGACATCATTTATAACTGTTATCATTATCTCATGAAGATTCTATTTGACTTATATACGAGCAACTTTTCCCATACTATGGCCACGCAGCATCCTTCCAGCTACACATTTTTACTTCATGGTTGTCCAGCTCTCTGTTGCATGAGTTAAACTGTTTCCCTGTCCTTCATGCATGCAGCTGATCCGCTCTGTTTCTCCCTCCCATTGCCTACAACCTCCAGTGCTTTTAGCGTAATGTTTACTTTAGCAATGTGTTCAGACGTCTCGAATTGAATGAATAATGATTTGGTTCCCTTTTGTTAAATTTTTTTCTGGAGGGGAAATTCTTTTTCAGGCTTCCAGACCACATTTATTTCATTTGCATAAAACGTACACACACACACACACACACACACACACACACACACACAGATGTTTACACTAGGGCACAGAGAAAAACCGTTTCCCTCACAGCTGGCATCTAATTCAGGACAGGCATGAAAACATCAGCGAGTGTTTTTATAACCTGTCGGTGAGCTCTGTAGCAAAGCGGTGGAAAGTGTGTTGATAAAATGCTAATATTCAAACGTTTCTATTCCTGTGCATGGGTTCAATCTCTAATCCTGAAATTACAGTTCGGTTTTAAATCACTCTCCCATTTATATTCAAGTTTAAACTTTGCTTCCCTCTTTCATCACTGAAAATTAAATGATTAAAACTGCTATATTTGGTGCTCACTCTATTCACTTACTGGAAGAATGACGATTGATCACCTGCAAACTGTGTTTCAGTTCTATCACACATAATTACGTTTACTTAAAACAGCGTGTTTTATTTTTCTAATCTTCCGAAGATAATTAACCACTTTCAGCTTTTTTAATGCTTCCTCTGCTGAAGTGGGAGCAAGTGAAATATCTAATACTTGATATTTTAATTGTATATAGAAATGCACGCCTTCGTTCTTACTACAGTATAATTTACGTACCTGGTGATGAAAATACAGTGTCCGCTGACAGCACAGTGTAGTGAGTGATTCTTATCAAATCTAGTATCAGTAACAGTTCCACAACTATCAGTCAAAAATTACAGGTCTGCCTTTTGGTTCATGACGTAAATTTAAAGTATACGCCCATAATATTCAATATCATTTTTGTGGCTTCTCTGTGTGACCATTTTTGTTTGTTTGATTCTCCTCCCAAGCACTAGACACTGTTCTCCCACTCTCCCTTTCCATCTTTTTCCCCCTGCCCTCCATCCATACATGCAAAAGGTTCACGATATTGGTAGGGAGGCGGTGTTTCCTAAATTTATTGTGGCATTTTCACTTCATTTCATTCGAAACTGTCACTGAGAAGTCACGGATGAACAACTGGCAAAGTAGCTGCCACAGCTTAACACTTTTTAGCATTCAAATCTACGCAAGAAAAAGTGGGGATGGGGCCGTCGAATCTTTCCTCCTCGAATCAGAAATCTAACAGTGTTATCTGGCGAATTATGCAGTGCAGCACAACAACTAATTTACTCTTTCTACAGCTCTCGCACCCAATGTATTAGTGGAAAAAAGGTTTTTGATTATTTTTTTGTCCATTGAATCTCTCTCTCTCTCTCTCTCTCTTTCTCTCTCAAACACACACACACAGCATTCACCGGTCCATAGAATCAGACTGGTCACAAACAGTAGCATTGTAGATGTGTTGGTGGGACAGGTAACGTAGGTGAACACTGGACGTTAGGCGATACTGGGACAGCACAACACACCAAAATAAACTCCAACTCGCGCTGGGAAATATTAGAGGAAATATCTCAGGCGCTAAGGTATAAGTAACGCGTCACTGAAGAATGAGCAGGACGAATGCATTTAGTCACTGGAATAGAGAGAGAGAGAGAGAGAGAGAGAGAGAGAGTGTACCATTATTCATGTTTCTTGTCAGACTAACCCAACATCACACTCAACCTACCTTCCTTGTGCAATGGCAGCGTGAATGCGTCCTCACTTTAACACCCTCACCTTCACTTTTTCTTTCATAAACTAACCTTGAAACTTGCACATGAATTCTCACGCTACCTCTTATATCTACACATTAACTCTCACACTCACACCCTCATTCTCGCCGTGTTTCTCACGTACACAGTCACTCACACTGTCAGTCTACCGCACATGTTCAAATTAAGTTAGAATCAATATTACTAGAAACATAAGTCGGTCTCAGAGCACTGGGGTTGGATTGGCTTACTTTAAGTGAAGGTAAGGGTCGGCTAGTTACCGTCAGTTGGAAGGCATTTTCTGCAGTCGTTCATTTCACTTTCGTCTTGGCCAGTGGGAGACTTTGAAATCACTTACTTGAGCTCCTTCCACTATCCAACCTCAGTGGGGTGCACTGGCATTTGTTTCGTTACGTCACATCATCTGGCGCCACCCACTACATGATCAGCCAATGAAGTTCCCCCCCCCCCTTCCACTCCCATAAACCCCACTCACATTTCCTCATGCTGACAGAGAGACAGTTCATTACACAGTATACTCAACGTCCATTACGTCTAACTTGTAAGTCGTGTGGCATGAAATGGTCAGGAAATTTTAGTCACACTTTTTATAGAACACACACACACACACACACACACACACACACACACTGGCAGCAGCATGTTTATCCTGATTTTACAGTCGCATAAGAAACTGTGTGTTTATCGGGATATGTTATTCCTTCTGAACGTTCTACAAGACAGTATAATTGTGACTGAAAATATATATGATGGCTTCCTCAAGAAAAAGGTTTGAGTAAAAGTGTTAGAGTGATACATATTTTCCCTGTCTTATTAATAGCACAAAGCTTTTGAATGATGCATGAGAGGCAGGAACAGTGTTGGTGGTTGCAGTTGAAACAACTTGCCTGTTAGCTGTATGAGCAGTAATCTGGCAAGGTCGGGGGACAAATTAATATACAAAGGAGTGCAAAGAAAGGCAAACAACAGTCCTGTCGGTCCTTTCTTGGCTGTTTGTTACGGGGAAGGTTGAAACTACCAAATCTGTTCTACCTGTTAAGGACAAGGATAGAAAAGCAGGAAGGCTCTCCCCCTATCCACCAAACCCTCCAGCCGGAGCCGGCAGGAAATGCAGAGAAGGATCACCATGCAGCATAGAAAAACTGTCATGGAAATATCATAGGAAAGAGTAAAAGCAAATTTTCATCTAAACTATCTACCTAAAATGGAAGCAAACAGTATTTATCATTGTTGTTCTACACACACACACATATATATATATATATATATATATATATATATATATATATATATATATATATATATATATATATATATATATATCATGTCATTTGAGTGTCCACTGCAGGAGCGGCCTATCCCGACCAAAGTGGAGACGATACAGCCTATATATCTCTACCAAGTGGCTTAGGCTGTCTGGTAGAAACTGTATGTAGGGTGAGAAGTGCTTGTAAGTGTGATTGTAGTGTTGGAGTGGCTTTGGATGTGTGTGTAGTCTGTGAACCAAGCGTAATTGGCCTGCGCAAGCTGGCTGGGTGCAATCATACTTTATAGTATGCGACACTGGTTCAACTACAGCACCTCATATGTCCGCCAAAGCAGTACGTGGCCGGAAGAACGTTCCCTAATTTATTACCCTGGCGGGGCGCGAACCCTCGATCTCCCATGTACGAAAACGCACGCTCTACCACTGTACCACAAAGACTCCAGAGAGAAAGAGAGAGAGAGAGAGAGAGAGAGAGAGAGAGAGAGAGAGAGAGAGAGAGAGAGAGAGAGAGAGGTACTTTATTCAACTGTAAATATATTAAGCGAGGGGTTAGAGATAGATAATTATGCATGCAACCTTTTTAGGTTAGTACTGTATCACAGTTTACTCCACTGGGGGGCAATATGTTCCATATATCTACAACTCTGTTAGAGAAAAAAATGTTTAGCTTCATGCGACTGGAATCGTTTGCCAATTATTTGATGCCCATTGCCTCTAGTATATTCGATAGATCAACTGTGAAGTATTTATCGACAGTCATGTTATCATGTCCTTTGAATATTTTAAGAACTTGAATAAAATCTTGTAATCTGCATTTAGTTAGGTAAAAAGATTCATGGCTTCTAAACGCTCCTCGTATGGTCTGATATCTCTTATCTAAGTATCATTTTGTTCATCCTTCGGTGCACTCTCTCAAGTATCTCTATATAGTATGTGTAATAAAACGACCAGAACTGGACACAGTACTCTAAGTGTGGGGGAACTAGAGAATTATATAAGGTGAGGATGGTATTATCTGATTTATATTTGAATGCTCTGCCTATGAATCCGATTCATTTGTTGGCTTTCTCGACAGCATCTGCACACTGTTTGCTTGGTTTAAGATCATTTGTTATTGTAATTCCAAAGTCTTTCTCATGACTGACATTATCTAGTTGAGTATTGTTCATGGTGTAACTGGCCTTTCCATTTCTATTTCATATATTTAGCACTTTGCATCTGCTTGGTTTGGGCCCAATTGAACAGCCTATTGAGGTCACTCTGTATTGTGTGCCTCGGTAAAGATGTGTCTTTTCTGTTACAAATTGTAGTATCATCAGTAAATTTGGTTACTGTACGGATTAAACCCAATACTGAACCCTGTGGCACACCAATAGTAAGATCTTTCCAGTCTGATTCTTAACCATTTTTTACGACCCTCTGTTTACGTTCCCTAAGCCTAATGTATCGATCCACCCAAGCACATTGCCTCTGAACCCATGTACATTCAGTTTCTGAAACTGTCTTCTATGGGGGACTTTATCAAATGCATTTTGAAAACCAAGATATACAATGTCAACAGATCTGGTCTCATCACATATATTGAATATATCATAGAAGAAATTCAAGAGATTCGTAAGACAAGAGCAATTATTTCGAAAACCATGTTGTGAATCTGTGATGAGATTATTTATTTCTAAGTGCACAACAAACTTGTCGCTGAAAATAGTTTCTAGCAACTTGCACAGAACTGAAGTTAAACTTATTGGTCAGTAATTTTCTGGTTATGATATTGTTGCCTTTTTTGAATACTGAGGTTAAATTTGATAGTTTCCGTTCATGATGCACCTTACTGTTTCTTAGTGACTTATTACATAGCTCAGTTAATGCCTTTGATATTTCATCCACTGCTCCTTTTAGAATGTGCAGAGATATTTTATCTGACCCTGGTGTTTTATTCACTTTAAGTTTACCTGTGGCAAGTCGTTCATCATTGTCACTGATAGTACTGGGGCAAATTATGTTGCCCTCTTCTAAGGTAAC
This sequence comes from Coenobita brevimanus, assembly GCF_032717465.1. Lineage (NCBI taxonomy): Eukaryota > Metazoa > Arthropoda > Malacostraca > Decapoda > Coenobitidae > Coenobita > Coenobita brevimanus. The sequence continues at coordinate 50,416,587 of NC_136967.1, read as the reverse complement.
AGGAAAAGCTGTGGGAATGGAATCTGTATTATCAGTCGTAAATATGCAAGCAAAGAAACTGTTGAGAATTTTAGCCATCTCTGTTTTATCTTCCGTATACTGACCATTATCTGTGACTAGTGGGCCAATTGTTGGTGGTATTACGTTCTTGCTTCTGATATAGCTGATAAATTCTTTTGGGTTGGATGTACTGATACATACGATGTGAGTTTCAAAGGTTTTCTTACTTGGCTTTATTACTTCTTTTGCTTTTTGACGAAAAGCATCATTTTCATTTTTATTACTTTCATTCTTTGTGATAATCTAATTTTTGTGTGCGAGTTTTTTAGCTGATATCCGTATTCCACCAACTGGGTTTACTACTTTAAGCAGGCCATCAGTTTCGCATCAGAATACATAATGTTACTGCTTTACTGAGAATATCTGTGAAAAAATTCCATCCTTCATTAACAGCTACTATCTGAACAATGGGATTCCAATCACTGGAACCAATTATTTCCTAATTTATTTATTTTACTTTTTTTTTTTTTGAAAACTACTCTCTTATAGTCAAGCACTTTCTCGTAAGTAGCCCTGACACTGTCATTACTGAAACTGATGTTGAATGTGACCATGCAGTGGTCACTAGTACCAAACTCTTCCCTTACTATAACATTATTTACTAAGTTTTCCAATGTTGCCAAAATCAGATCTAATATTTTAACTCTTCCTGTTGGGCAGTCTGCAAACTGACGCAATGAACTTTCTAGCATGTTGGTGTACAGGTCCGACCCTGTGTGTGAGAACAGTCTCTTCCCGGTTGTCAACTGGTAAATTAAAATCACTAAAGATTACAGTATTATGGGTGCTACATATTTCAGCAATTTGGTTGTACATTTCACTCACTGTGTTATTTGAGTGTGCTGGCTGACAACAAATTAATCCAAGTACTGTTTTGTTTTGAGATATATTTCTGAGCTAGAGATAAATACTGTCAATATCATCAGTAGACGGCTTAGAAATTACGATTGGATGAAGTCCTACTTTAATATATAACAGTACACTGCCCTCCACCCTATAATGTCTCTCATAAATGAAAATAATGTAACCTGGCATGTTGTACTCCACTATAAAATCTCGTTCTTCCATGCTGAGCCATGATTCTGTTATGCCTATTACATCATAATTTTCAGCAAGAACATGAGCCTCATAGTCAGAAAATTTGATTCACAAACTATGTGCATTCACAAGGAGGGTTTTAATATTCTTGCTTCCATTAGTATGTTTATGATTCATGACGTCTACATCAATTCAGTATAGGTCTCGTATGATGAACGCTTTTTTGTCCCCCCCCCTCCCCCCAAAAAAAGCACATCATCCAATAAACGACCGAGAAAAACAGTCAACCGCATTTAAGTGTAGACCATCATTTGCAAACAGAGCCAGCTGCTTATGAAAGTGATTCCAGATGTCTACGAACTCAACACCTTCCTGTAAGCAAAGCGACTTAATATGATTATTTAAGCTAAAAGCCTTGCTGTAAAAGACGTTGCCTGCTGCAGTCCTGGGTAAAACACCTGAAATGAGAATATTATTAGTTTTTTCCTTATAATGTTGGAGAATCAACTTGACCTTGTTCAGAAGCTCATGAAACCAGGTTCGCAATTTGGTTCCTGCATGTATGCTAACCAGATTGTCAGTAGCTGTACCTTCCAAAACAGTGTCCACAGTCTCAGTTACATCATGAAGTCCGGCATCTGGAATGCAATATCGCTTTCATATAGTTTGTGCTCTGCTGCAGAACTCCACAAGCTGTCCATGGATGATTGAGTCCCCCACCAGTCGAGCCTCATGAGTATCTTGGTCAGCATTGGGCAATATCTGAAATTTATTGCAGGTAATGACTGGTAAAAGTGCATTGCTTACATGTCACCCTCGAACCAAGTCGCACTACCTGGAAATTATCCTGTTCAGACTGGGGTTGGTTAGTTACAATGGCAGGAGGGGGGACGATGCCAGTGTTACCCTGAGCAACGCCAGTCCTTGACAGAGGGGTGTTGCTCCCCTCCATACTGCTCCAGACACTGCTTGCAACAAATTCCTCCAACGTATCAATTCCACAAATCAGGATATTAACTTTGTTAGTAGCTTCGGGCAGCTTTTCCTCAAGATTACAGCGAAGTTTGCTATCTATCTATCTATCTATAGCCCGACGCCCTAATCCCGCAAAGGGTGGCCGCAGACAAAACGCCTCCAAGTCACTCTGTCACCCACCATTTGACTCCCCTCCCCCCAACTCACCCCCCCCTCCCTCATATACCTCTCAACTCCATCCCTCCACCTCATCCTCGGTCTACTCCTCCCTCTCCCTCCCTCCACCTCACCTACATACACCCTCTTAGTCAGTCTTTCATTCTCCATTCTCTCCACATGTCCAAACCACCTCAGTGTATTTCTCCTAATCTTTTCAACCACATCCTGCAAAAAAGAGAACGATTGGTGAAAAAAGATCCAATGAAGTTAATGGAGTAAGTTGTGCATGTAACGTTCCAGGGCATTTTGATTACTGCTGTTCCAGAGAATGCAAAGTTGACTGAGTGCTGTCAAGTGGAAAATGTGTTGTCACCTGGAATGAAAGTACTCAAAATTTGTTCATTCTTGGAATGAACAGGCATAGAAATAATAATACACCAGATGAAGCAGTGCCTATAAATAGGGAGAAAAAATGAATTTATCTGTATATAATTTAAAGAAATGTGTTGTCTGCAGACAAAGATTATTACATGTAGGATGAACATTTTGAAACAAAAAGAGGGAATACTTTGCAGCAATGTTGACTTAAATGCATAGATGCAAACTCTACCTGCTAAGTATTCTAACTTAGGCTACCATGAGATGAGAGAGAGAGGGGGAAATATGGTTAACCAAGTTGCCCAAACAAAGATAGGCTAGTGGTTGGAAAGTGCAATAAAAAAAAAAAAAAACTCTACTTACTAAATGACTGTATATATGGGATATAAACTATTTTCACTGCTGAAAACACTGAACAAAACTAAGAGAACAGTAGGCACTCACTTGCAACACTGTGCACAGGGGAATGCTGAACACTAAATACACCAAGTGTACTGTACCAGACTGCAGTTGTTTACAACCACGAACACGAAGGCGCCATCCACAGTCACAAAAGACTGCCACAAACTGCTCAACTTAGATCACAAAAATCGTTCCCACACTACTGAATAAAACACTACAATATACTGCAACGCTGTATCACTCCAAACTATACCTCAGCTCGTACAAGAACAAGTCAAAACAATACAAAATTCCACTCAGCCAACAATGTCAGCTCGAGCAAAAGATGTCAAAACAAAACAAAGTACCACTCATTTCTCAATGTTTATACTGGGTATAAACCGTTCTTACTGGTGGAACAACATACAGTTAACACTTACCCAATCGTATCTCTAAATTTACACAGGGTAATACATAACAGTTTCATGTATGTTTCTTTGTAAATGCAACTGGAAGTGGATTGGGCTGATAACAAATTGCTTGCACTGAGATAGTTCTACATTTATATCAGTCTATACAAGGAGAACTGCAAGACCAGGTCTTCAGTTACAAAAGAGTGGTGGCCAAAAACAGCACCCATGCTGGCAAATTATAAATGGGTGTGTATAGGGAAAGCAGTGCAAGGGAAACGTGATGTGTTGTAATGTTATGTTTCTGTTTCTAATAATCTGCATATATCATCGGCAGAAGCAACAGCGTGCTGGCATATGCAGGAATATAAAGGGCCATACTACCAGCATCCCGTTTAAATCTCCATCGTGCCTGGGTTTCAAACCCTAGATGCGGGTCAAAAGTAGCTTACTTTCAAACACATAGGACCAAATTCAGTCCTTGGTTTGAGGGTGGTTCAAACCAAGGACCGGGGATCTAATTAGTCCTGGATTATACCCAAAATGTACAGCCATATTCAGGTTGCTGGACTGTATCACACATAATGAGAAATCTTTGACCACAGACTGAAGCGCACAATCGGACACTTTGATCACAGACAATCAGTGCTCATTTTTAACCTAAGTGGAATTTGAATGCTGCGAGAAAATCAGCCTCTAAAGAAGCAGAAAAGTCGCTCCCTGACCAATTAGTGCATTAATATGACAAATAATAATTCAGTATTGTAATGAAATATTATAATACAAGTGAATAAAGAATCCATGACTCCTCATGAATAATGCAGTACCGTTAAGTTAGAAAGCTGAAGTGGGTGCATAAACACTGTTCATTTGCAGTTCATTTTTTGGGTTACCACGTCAGCTATCACTCTGTCCACCATATATTGACTTAATAATCATACAGTACTTAATGTGATTGCCATTATCAAATATTCATTCATTATTTGATGTAAAAGTATCACAAGAAGCCAGTTATGTATAACTGCTTCAGTCTAACTGCATTACGGAGTGGGGGGAAATCTAAATTGCCTGTTTAAATTATGCAAACTATCATTTCTCCTGCCCTTTTTAATATTGTGACAAAGTTGCTTGCTCTTTCTACGATCTGGTGTGGCGATGACATAGTTGACATCACTGAGTTTCTTCTCCACGAAATAAGGGCCACTAAACTTGGCTTGAAGAGGTTGCCCATGAACTGGTAGCAGAATCAAAACCTGATCTCCTGGCTGAAAGTGGCGTAACCTGGACTTCTTATCATACCAAGTCTTCATCTTCTCCTGAGCAGCTCCTAAATTCTCTCTCGCCAGCTGTAAAGCAGTGGACAGCCGTTCTTTGAAATTCATCACATACTCCAGCAGGTTGACGTCATCTTCCTCCGACAGCCAGCATTCCTTGAGTAACTTAAGGGGTCCTCTTACTTCATGGCCAAACAGTAGTTCAAAAGGTGAGAAGCCCAGTGATTCATTTGGAGATTCTCTTGCAGCAAATACAACGAATGGAAGACCTTTATCCCAGTCTTTCTAATGTTCCAAACAGTATTTCTTGAGCATCGATTTGAGTGTTTGATGATATCTCTCCAACGCTCCTTGGGTCTGGGGATGGTAAGCTGAAGACGTGATCTGGGAGATGCCCAACTCTTTCAGAGACTGCTTGAAAACATTTGACATGAAATTACTTCCTCGGTCTGACTGTACCTCCTTGGGCAGACCAAACTTTGTGAAGAACCCTAGCATTTCCTTAACCACGTTCTTTGCTGAGATGTTTCTAAGTGGAATGGCTTCAGGATAACGAGTAGCCATATCAATCATGGTCAACACATAAGAAAATCCTGAAGAAGTCTTAGGAAGAGGGCCCACAATATCCACCAACACACGGGTGAAAGGCGCCTCAAAAGGAGGAATGGGAACTAGAGGTGCAACCTTTTCGGTCTGATTACACTTCCCCACAACTTGACAGGTGTGACAAGACTTACAATACCAGGAAACATCCCTGAAGATACCTGGCCAGTAGAAGTGTTTCAAAATGCGTGCCACAGTCTTCCTCACTCCAAGGTGTCCTGCCAAACTGGAATCATGAGCCACTCTAATGAGATCCTGCCTACAAACACGAGGGATGACAACTTGATGTACAACCTCCCATTCACAGTCGGCTGATGCTGTTGGGGGTCTCCACTTCCTCATAAGTACTCCTGACTTTACATAATAACAAGTAGAAGCACCAGCTGACTCTTCCTCACTGCAAGCAGAGTTAGCTAGACCTTTCAACTCAGGGTCAGCAACCTGCAACTCAACCAACTCTTGACGAGACAAATTATCAACACTACGGGGTACTGCCTCATCTGGTGAGTGGTCCAAATTAGCAAGAAAAGTGTCAGCTAGGATAACATCATCATCATCATTATCCTCTAAATCACCAGTAACTTTAGACTTAGCCCTAGTGACAGCACATGCAGGGAACACATCAGGGACATCACAATCCCGGGACACAGCCACTGGCTCACTAGACAACTGAGGAGCTGGACACACTTGACTTCCACCAATATCATTTCCAAGTAAGAAAGTTACACCTGACATTGGGAGTGTCTCAACCAACCCAACCATAACGGAACCATTAACAAAACCAGACTCTAAATTCACTCTGCACAGAGGGACAGAGAAGTAGTTATTCCCTACACCTTGTAAGATTACAGTTTCATCAGAGGAATTAAAATTAGAGCCTAGAACACTGGTCAGCATAAGGGATTGGCAAGCACCTGTATCACGATATATTTGAACTGATTACCTGTCATTACTGTCCAGAGGACTGACAAAACCATCAGACAGGAAATTAGCACATGAACTCTTGAGAGTGTCACCCACGTTACTGCTCAAAAGAGGAGCTCCATCATGAGAATTTAAGTTACCCCTCAAAGCAGGTTCAGTTAACTCAGTTAAAGAATTCTGGGAACTCTCAAGAGTGGACACTAGACCAATTGACTGAATATTTAAAGACTCCTTTTTGTTCACATCACGCTGTCTCCTGAAACATCTCTCCGTAGTATGACCAAGCTTACTACAATAAGTACATTTACTTTTCTGAAATCTAGAGGTGAAGCTGGTATTTACTTCCTGAGAAACATAATCCTTATTCTCTTTCCTGTTACCTGTACTCTGAGTAGAGGCAACGTACTTACTCTCAGCTTTCCTTTTTCCTCTAAAATATCTCTTGTGAGTGAGAACATATTCATCAGCTAAAACTGCAGCATCAAACAAATTATCTATTCTTTTCTCATCAAGATATAGGCTTACATCTTTACTAATACACCTTTTGAAATCCTCCAGCAAAATCATCTGCTTAAATTTACCAAAATCAGAATCCACATTCTTAGAATTTAACCACTGCTCCAACAAATCTTCTTTGATTTTTGCATACTCAACATGGGATTGCTTATCTTGCTTATAAGTTGTCCTAAATTTTACTCTATAAGCTTCAGGAACAAGCTCATAGGCCTTAAGAATCAAGCTCTTAACTACATCATAATTATCAGACTGATCCTGAGGCAAAGATGCATAAGTTACTTGAGCTTTACCGGTGAGAACAGTTTGAAGGAGTACTGGCCAATACTCCTTAGGCCAATTAAAACCTGTAGCTACCCTCTCAAACAACTTAAAATACTTTGTTAAATCAGATTCATTAAAAGGAGGGACAAGTTTAACATTTTTAGCCACATCAAAATCATCAGAGCTAGATGATCCAGTTCCACCTTGTTTCATGCGATACTCATGGTCTGCCTGAATCCTGGCAAGCTCAATTTGTGCCTGAGCCCGTACCTCTGCCTCTTGAATACGAGCATTTGCCTCCTTAACATCAGCCTCCTTAGCACGTGCTTGAAATTCAGCTTCCTTCACACGAGCCTCCTGCAGGGCTAGCTGTAACTTAGCTAATTCAATCTGCGTTTGCTCATTTGGAGGAGTTACATTAAACAAGCTTTTATTAATCATGCCAACAATTTGATCTTTAGAATGATGAGAGTGAACTGCAATTCCCAATTGTTGAGCAACAAGCTTAAGTTCATTCTTTGTTCTATTTTCAATATCACACACTGTTTGCACATTTGACAAAAAATCTTTGGCTTCATCAAGTGTAGAAATAGTAGCCATCATGAATATATCACAGTCACAAAATATCAAACAATATCCTTATGATAATATCCTGAATATCCTGATATGAGGTCGCCAAATTTATGTTACGGAACAGAGAAAGATAACGTACACTTTAAGTGAGAACACGAAGAGTCACCACTGTCCCGCAAAGTTCCAGGTTCAAAACAAAAGAGTTAGGTAAAATTACAAGTCAAAGTTTAATGCACGAACTAACAACAAAACATTCAGAACTCATAAGGATAATGTAATGGCAAATAAACAGGTTAAATATATGGTTAACTGCAATAGCCTCTATTAACACGAAATTAGCAAGAGTAAATTTATCTAAGTCAGCCCTGATAAAATGAGATACCAGATAATACTCAGTGAATGCCAGATAAATAATTACAGATACAAACTATTATCAAAAATGACTGACATAAAGAACCCCACACGAATTACAAAAACTTCACTAGGCCTACAAATTAAACTTATGATATACAGTACAAGAAAAAATGCAACAACAGTTATACTCAAATTACACACAGCTGCTAGATGGTTGGAGACTTCTTGAGCACTCACAATAATGATATCTGTACAGGGGAGGACAGAGATGTGAACAAAATGAGGAGCAGATCTAAGTGGCCATGATGCAGAGACTGAGCTCATTATATAGGGGCCAGGAGAGCCTGATACAACTTGTAAGAGGGACGCGCAAATGAAGCCATGGGGACAGAGAGCTGAAACTCCCGCAAAGTATAACAGAGAGAACGACTTACTCTACTATAACGGTAGAAGGGGGGGACTGAGGCAGAACACGCTCGTGATCAAACATGCAGCATACTGAGCGTTAAAATTACACAAAGGATGATGAAATCATAGGCTATGTAACAATATCTAAATTTCTCATATAGTGTATATGTTAACTAGAAAAATATTTTCGTTGATGAAAACATTTATATTACAGAAATACGGTAGGATACTGTATGCACAACTGGCAGTTTCATGAAACCGACTTACAGTGAAATATAATGTGCTACTGTTTGCACAGCTGACAATTTTGTTATACATGAGCATGGTAATAACAGGTTACTGCTTGCACAACTAACAGTCCAGTAATAATAGGTTACTGTTTACATAACTGACTTAGTTTTATGATTCAGAAGTATGGCGATACAAGGCTACTATTTGCCAAAATGGCAAAAAAAATTTATACTTAAGTACGGCATTAATTGTAGTCATCCTGAAACCAGGTTCTTTTCTAACTGAGAACGGATTTTTAATAATAGGCTACGTTATCTTTAGGCTAATGTTCACCCAAATGACAGTGATCTATGATGAAGAAGTAATTTACAGCAGCAACAGGCTAATGCCTTGCACAGTACTCCCAACGTAAAGTGGACAAGGAAGTTAAACATTTAATTTTAATGGCATTATCACGCATGTCAACCAACAGTCTGCTCTCCACGACTCTTCAGTCTGTAGGAATGTTTGGAAAGGATAATTCTCGTATTCATGTTGACACTTGCTAGCTTCGATCTGCCGTCAGTCTATCTTCATGAGGAAGTTTAAGAAGGGGATAAATTAAACTTCGGATTAAGTGCCTCTGCGGCTCAAAACCTCGATCCGAATATCTGTGATATGGGATTATGGAGCAATACAAATTCTAAATAGGCGATAGGTTGAAAACAGAGACTTGAATTTGGGCCTCAGTGGTTAAGTGGTGGCAGAATATGTTCCAAAATATCACTGACGGAGAGTTGCTATTTTGTCTTATTAGGTGGTAGCTAATATTTCTCATAGCAATCGGTGTGCTGGTGACAGGCCATGAGAGTGATAGTGCCTGCGAGACATTCGTGTGCATTTTTATTGCCTGCTTGTGAATAACGAAAACGGGGTCGGTAATCGGGTCAGGTTTTTATTGCCACTTCTATGTTGCGCTTTAAGCTGTTTTATGTCGATCATTAATCCTGCTTCTGGCTTCATCACTCTGGGTGACACTCTTAACCTTTCGAGGGCAAGTACCTGTCAGCCTATATCTATCTGTCTATCTGAATGTCTGTCTATGAATGTCTCTATCTGTCTATTGATCTATCTATCAGTCTGTGTGTCTGTTTGTATGTATGTATGTGTGTATGTATGTATGTTTGTCCGTCTGTCTACAGCCAGATGCCATAATCCCTTTGGGGTGGCAATGAACAAATCACCTCCATGTCCTTACGTTATCAGGCGGAGGATGTCCGATCACTGCCCGAAGTCTTCATTCACTGTACGGAATCCCTTAACTTTAAACGACCAACGCATATAATACGAAGATTTTTTTAATGTTTAAACCCGATAACTTCATTAAGCGAAGGGAAATCCCTGCCTTCCACAGGGTTAACCGCTTCAATACGATTATGGCATATATTTCCATTTTGTCACCACGTGATCACTATTCACATGGGAAAGGCCCTTTGTAATGAATGGCCTGAAGAAGGCTGTGACTAACTCCTCCAGTTCCAAAACTGTTTCTGCTGCATAAAATTGTCTGGAGATAGTCATCATCTCCATCATTATAGTCGAAATTTCATCTAAAGCATTAAGTGGGAGGGATCCAGAAACAGGAACAGAAAAGTAAAAAAGCGTAACTAGTAAACGAAATAGTTAGTAAAATGGACCTCCCATTTGATCACACATCAATGGCCCGTCGAAAGTCTCGGCTTCTCTGGAAAGGACGCAGTCGAGAATCTGAGAGACTGGAATTGTGAATGAATGGAGTACGTGGTATGATAAAACTCTGCGATTTAGTGTGAATCAGTGAGTTATGAAGGGCAAGCAAATGACGATGTAGCATAGAAGTTGATTGATGAGGGAAATATGGAGATGCACCAGGGTCTTGTCGATGGGGAAAAAGCATGCGGAATGTACTGGCAAGCGAACAAGAGCCTCCCCATCGTCGTAAACCCCCTCACCCCTCAATTAGCTAATTTCATTACCGAAGGTAGGTGGAGATGGCAAAGACTCCGTTCTTCAAATCATACTTCCATATTGGCTATCTGCTTTAGAAACGCTTGTTTACTGAGTTGGAATAAATTAACTAAAAACAACAAACAATACGTCAGAGAATGAAAACTTCTTTCTCAACGACGGGTCTAAGGACGAACATTTGACTTTACCCTGTTGCCTTGACTTTGCACCAGCTGAACTGCTTCGTTCTGTTCTTTCCTGACCTTCAACTCTTTCTCCAAGATTGGTCAGGAATGGATCAAAACTGTCTGAATTGATTTTTGCCCAGCGACATTGACTCTTGACCAATTCTTAAAATAGAGCCTCTTCATCCTTGTCTGACCCCCAACCTTTCTACATGCCTTGATTAAGATTTATCAAAATCTGTGAGTTTTAGGTCGAATACTTGACCCTGCGATATGGCCCTGGATTTTCTGACTGTTCTCGAAATCGCATTACTTCATGCATGCCCAAATCTGATCCCTTCAGTCATGTTTGGTTATAATCGGATCAAAACTTCTTAAGCTGAGCTTGCCATTTGTCCTTAACCTTTAACCTATTGGTCTAAAATAATTAAATCAACATTTGGGCTGATCCTCAGCCCTTACTAACTGGGTCAAATCTGTCTGTAAATTTGGTCACACACTAAACACAATACCGGTAGTATACCGGATTACCGGTAGGTACCCTCTCCTACACACACACACACACACACACACACACACACAATACCTAACGATAAAATATCTTTGATGTGCATCAGTACGTGTGGGTTTAAAAGTTTAATTATTCATCAGAGAGTTTGAAATTATTATGGATGTCATGCAACACACGCTGAATCGAGCTTTACCCCAGGAGCATAAAAAAAAAGAAAAGTCTTAAATTAATACCCGTCTATTACACGAGGGCAATAGTGTTCATCGAGGTAGGCCTCTGTGTGGATGGGTAGCACATCCACACCTCGGCCATTAAGCTCCTCAATATTCACCTCCCTCACTGCATTTGCATTTTATTGTTTTATATTTTACACGTTTTTCTACAGTGGATGTTTTTGTGTACAGTATTTTGTATTCCTCCACCTTTCTATTTAGATACAGTAATATTATCCATTGTATGCATGGTAGGGAAAAAAATTAATTGATACACACTGATATTAAAAGGACCCTTCTGTATGAGAAGGTAGGCTATTATATTATTATTATTATTATTATTATTATTATTATTATTATTATTACTATTATTATCATCATCATTATTCTAATTCTTATTCTCATTCTTATTCTTATTATTAGGATGATGATGATGATGATGTTGGTGACGATGATATATGATGATTATCATTATTATTATATATTATTATCATCA